>NC_059208.1:21101958-21274458 GCF_020615455.1 Coregonus clupeaformis
ACCATAATTTGCAAATAAATTCATTAAAAATCCTACAATGTGATTTTCTGGATTTTTTTCCCTCAATCTGTCTGTCATAGTTGACGTGTACCTATGATGAAAATTACAGGCCTCTCATCTTTTTAAGTGGGAGAACTTGCACAATTGGTGGCTGACTAAATACTTTTTTCCCCCACTGTGTGTGTGTGTGTGTGTGTGTATATATATATATATATATATATAGGGAATTGGATGCCATTTGGGACACAGCCGTATTGAGGCCTGTGCCAGCAGGCCCCGATATCCCCCAAGACATGGAAAAACCTAGAAACATTATAAAACATGATCCTTCTCTTCCCTGGGAGAGAAACAGATGTTTACGACTGTTAGAGAAATCTGTTCTCTCTTTGAAAGACTTTCACAACGTTTGGCACCTTTTGAAACAAGGTTTATATAAGACTGCTGGGGGATGTAAATGTAACGTGATGACGCAGAACACTTGTTCCTAGTTTCTTCATGTAGTGTAATATTGAGTCAGAGACAGACAGTTGAAGTTAGGACCATGGACATAATGTAATACAGGGAGGTCCAAAAGTATTGGGACAGTGACACATTTTCTGTTGTTTTAGCTCTGTACTCCAGCACTTTGGATTTTAAATGATACAATAACTATGAGGTTAAAGTGCAAACATCGAATTAGACAGTTGTGCAACTCTTACCATCACAAACATTGATAAATGACTGTTGGGGTTAGCTAGCTACACATATGGATTTGATTTGTGAACAGTGCTCCGTCTCTGGCAGTATCTCCGTCTCTGGCAGTATCTCCGTCTCTGGCAGTATCGCCGTCTCTTGTCTGTCTGTCCCTAGCAGTAACTCTGTCCCTAGCTGGATATCACACCAGCGCCAGATGGGGGTTTGACTAGCTAGGCCTGAGTGGATATCACACCAGTTCCAGGTGGGGGTTTGACTAGCCAGGCCTGAGTGGATATCACACCAGTTCCAGGTGGGGGTTTGACTAGCCAGGCCTGAGTGGATATCACACCAGTTCCAGGTGGGGGTTTGACTAGCCAGGCCTGAGTGGATATCACACCAGTTCCAGGTGGGGGTTTGACAAGCCAGGCCTGAGTGGATATCACACCAGTTCCAGGTGGGGGTTTGACTAGCCAGGCCTGAGTGGATATCACACCAGTTCCAGGTGGGGGTTTGACTAGCCAGGCCTGAGTGGATATCACACCAGTTCCAGGTGGGGGTTTGACTAGCCAGGCCTGAGTGGATATCACACAAGTTCCAGGTGGAGGTTTGACTAGCCAGGCCTGAGTGGATATCACACCAGTTCCAGGTGGGGGTTTGACTAGCCAGGCCTGGGGGTCTCTGTCTGTACTATGTCTCATCAGGTTTGATTAGTTATGTCTTATCTGAAATGGCACCCTATTCGCTACATGGTACACTACTTTTGACCAGAGCCCTATGTGGAAGCTTTATGTGGGCTCTGGTCCAACGTAGTGCACTACATAGGGAATAGGGTGCCATTTAAGATGCACTAAGGTCTCACCTGAGTTCATGAGTTTCCACAGCTGGTCAACCAGAGCCTCGTTGCAGAGTGGAGACTCGGCTGCTTTGGTGAAGGGAGGGTTTTTACCCAGCATGCTCAGGATCTTGTGTCTGAATGAACATAGAGGAAGTGGAGGTTAACATCCTGTTACTTCACAGCCACAGACCATCAATAACACCTTTCCTGGGACAGACCATAACATAAACACCTTTCCTGGGACACAATCAGGATTCATGTATTTAGATTCAAACTGCTGAGCATTAAGTATCATCAATACATTTTGTATACAATACATAAATACATCAATTGATAAATTCACTGTGACATTCCTTGTTTTTACACAGCACTAAATAAATAACCACCCTGTTTTCTTGCTGACTTTGACTAAATGTCCCCATATACTGAAGCCAGAGAGATAAATTATGATGTATCTTTATGTATGAGGCAGCCAACCCAACAGACATACCTGACACACACACACAGTACCTGATGTAGTGAGCGGGGTCATTCTGGACCATGTTGAGCAGCCACTGCAGTTCCACGGAGCTCCTGTCAACTAGCAATAAACAGCATGTTAAAACACACCACACACACCTCAGGCAGGCAGGCAGGCAGGCAGGCAGGCAGGCAGGCAGGCAGGCAGGCAGGCAGGCAGGCAGGCAGGCAGGCCCCCCCCCCAGGTCAAGGTGTTCACCCCAGAGAACTAGGGTGTGTCCAAAATGGCACGCTAGTCTCCATGTAGTGTGCATTCGGAAAGAATTCAGACCCCTTCCCATTTTCCACATATTGTTACGTTACAGCCTTATTCTAAAATGGATTAAATAAATGTTTTTCCTCAGCAATATACACACAATACCGCATAAAAACAAAGTGAAAAACAGGTTTTTAGAAATGTTTGAAAATGTATTAAAAATTAAAAACAGAAATACCTTATTTACATAAGTATTCAGACCCTTTGCTATGAAACTCGAAATTGAGCTCAGGTGCATCCTGTTTCCATTGATCATCCTTGAGATGTTTCTACAACTTGATTGGAGTCCACCTGTGGTAAATTCAATTGATTGGACAGGATTTGGAAAGGCACACAACTGTCTATATAAAGGTCCCACAGTTGACAGTGCATGTCAGAGCAAAAACCCAAGCCATGAGGTCGAAGGAATTGTCCGTAGAGCTCCGAGACAGGATTATGTCGAGGCACAGATCTAGGGAAGGGTACCAAAACATTTCTGCAGCATTGAAGGTCCCCAAGAACACAGCGGCCTCCATCATTCTTAAATGGAAGAAGTTTGGAACCACCAAGACTCTTCCTAGAGCTGGCCGCCCGGCCAAACTGAGCAATCGGGGGAGAAGGGCCTTGGTCAGGGAGGTCACCAAGAACCCAATGGTCACTCTGACAGAGCTCCAGAGTTCCTCTGTGGAGATGGGAGAACCTTCCAGAAGGACAACCATCTCTGCAGCACTCCACCAATCAGGCCTTTATGGTAGAGTGGCCAGACGGAAGCCACTCCTCAGTAAAAGGCACATGACAGCCCGCTTGGAGTTTGCCAAAAGGCACCTAAAGGACTCTCAGACCATGAGAAACAACATTCTCTGTTCTGATGAAACCAATATTGAACTCTTTGGCCTGAATGCCAAGCGTCACGTCTGGAGGAAACCTGGCACCATCCCTACGGTAAAGTATGGTGGTGGCAGCATGTTTTTCAGCGGCAGGAACTGGGAGACTAGTCCGGATTGAGGCAAAGATGAACGAAGCAAAGTACAGAGAGATCCTTGATGAAAACCTGCTCCAGAGCGCTCAGGACCTCAGACTGGGGCGAAGGTTCACCTTTCAACAGGACAACGACCCTAAGCACACAGCCAAGACAACGCAGGAGTGGCTTTGGGCCAAGTTTCTGAATGTCCTTGAGTGGCCCAGCCAGAGCTCGGACTTGAACCCGATCGAACATCTCTGGAGAGACCTGAAAATAGCTGTGCAGCGACGCTCCTCATCCAACCTGATAGAGTTTGAGAGGATCTGCAGAGAAGAATGGGAGAAACTCCCCAAATACAGGCGTGCCAAGCTTGTAGCGTCATACCCAAGAAGACTCAAAGCTGTAATCGCTGCCAAAAGTGCTTCAACAAAGTACTGAGTAAAGGATCTGAATACTTATGTAAATTTGATATTTATTTGTATATAAATGTTTTTAAAAAATCTAAAAACCAGTTTTTGCTTTGTCATTATGGGGTATTGTGTGTAGACTGATGAGGGGGAATTTTTTTAATCCATTTTAAAATAAGGATGTAACGAAACAAATTATGGAAAAAGTCAAGGGGTCTGAATACTTTCCGAATGCACTGTAGTCAAGTCCACTACTTTTGACTAATTATAACCCTATGTGGCTCTGGCTAAATGTAGTGCACTACATAGGGAATAGGGTGTGTCCTACTAACTTCACTACTGCTAGTTTGGTGCATACTTCTTGTGTAGTCCACCACAGCTTCCAGTGCTGCGACACGCACATCCACAAAGTGTCCGTATTCTGCATAGGACTTAAACAGAGAGGGGTCACTGGGAATATGGCCATTCTTCTGAAGCATCCGGATAGCTCTGAGACAACTGGAGAGAGAGAGAGATGGAGAGAGGGGGGGATGGAGGAGAGAGAGAGGGGGGGGTGGAGGAGAGAGAGAGATTGTGCCTTTAAGGCATTTTCATTGATAAGATCATGTAGGTGGGAAAGTTTACCCTGGCACTCAACTAGCTTCTTGTACGGGACGTGTTTGGAAATATCTGGGAAGAGGGTACAAGGGCCAAAAAGCTTCCACGCCAGCCAGCTCAACAATGACCCTTTGGGTCAACCACTATTTGGTCAATCTTTTATCTATCAACACAATGTAAAACCAGCCACTAACACCGGCAAATCAAAACACTGACACCAAGCACCAGCATTTACCACCAGCACTTACCATGCACTAGTACTCCACTTCATCCTAAATTGTGTTACACCTGACAGTGATGGTGTTGTGGTAGCTGGGCAGTAGTGACGATCTCCTCCAGGATGTTTAGTTTATATAGTATAATGTATAGTGGTATCTATAGTAGTGATATCTTTACCTGACAGTGATGGTGTTGTGGTAGCTGGGCAGTAGTGATGATCTCCTCCAGGATGTTTAGTTTATATAGTGTATAGTATAATGTATAGTGGTATCTATAGTAGTGATATCTCTACCTGACAGTGATGGTGTTGCGGTAGCTGGGCAGTAGTTTCTCCATGTTAAGAAAGCGTGTGATCTCCTCCAGGATGAGGCGTACGTCTCCGTTGAGGTTGTCCACGGTGCGGACCTCGTTACTAATGCTGATGGCCGGGGTCAGGGAGTTGGTCAGAGCATCAATCAGCTCAGCACGGTAGTAGTTGTCAGAGAACTAGGAAAAAGACAACAACAATATTAAAGTCATTAGTGCCAGTCAGAGTCTGGCCTAGTGGTCGGCACAGCCAACTCCAGATCACTCATTAGTACCAGTCAGAGTCTGGCCTAGTGGTTGGCACAGCCAACTCCAGATCACTCATTAGTACCAGTCAGAGTCTGGCCTACTGGTCGGCACAGCCAACTCCAGATCACTCATTAGTACCAGTCAGAATCTGGCCTAGTGGTCGGCACAGCCAACTCCAGATCACTCATTAGTGCCAGTCACAGTCTGGCCTAGTGGTCGGCACAGCCAACTCCAGATCACTCATTAGTACCAGTCAGAGTCTGGCCTAGTGGTCGGCACAGCCAACTCCAGATCACTCATTAGTACCAGTCAGAGTCTGGCCTAGTGGTCGGCACAGCCAACTCCAGATCACTCATTAGTACCAGTCAGAGTCTGGCCTAGTGGTCGGCATAGCCAACTCCAGATCACTCATTAGTACCAGTCAGAGTCTGGCCTACTGGTCGGCATAGCCAACTCCAGATCACTCATTAGTACCAGTCAGAGTCTGGCCTAGTGGTCGGCACAGCCAACTCCAGATCACTCATTAGTACCAGTCAGAGTCTGGCCTAGTGGTCGGCACAGCCAACTCCAGATCACTCATTAGTACCAGTCAGTCTGGCCTAGTGGTCGGCACAGCCAACTCCAGATCACTCATTAGTACCAGTCAGAGTCTGGCCTAGTGGTTGGCACAGCCAACTCCAGATCACTCATTAGTACCAGTCAGAGTCTGGCCTCACTGGTCGGCACAGCCAACTCCAGATCACTCATTAGTACCAGTCAGAGTCTGGCCTAGTGGTCGGCACAGCCAACTCCAGATCACTCATTAGTACCAGTCAGAGTCTGGCCTAGTGGTCGGCACAGCCAACTCCAGATCACTCATTAGTACCAGTCAGAGTCTGGCCTAGTGGTCAGCACAGCCAACTCCAGATCACTCATTAGTACCAGTCAGAGTCTGGCCTAGTGGTTGGCACAGCCAACTCCAGATCAATCATTAGTACCAGTCAGAGTCTGGCCTACTGGTCGGCACAGCCAACTCCAGATCACTCATTAGTACCAGTCAGAATCTGGCCTAGTGGTCGGCACAGCCAACTCCAGATCACTCATTAGTGCCAGTCACAGTCTGGCCTAGTGGTCGGCACAGCCAACTCCAGATCACTCATTAGTGCCAGTCAGAGTCTGGCCTAGTGGTCGGCACAGCCAACTCCAGATCACTCATTAGTGCCAGTCAGAGTCTGGCCTAGTGGTCGGCATAGCCAACTCCAGATCACTCATTAGTACCAGTCAGAGTCTGGCCTACTGGTCGGCATAGCCAACTCCAGATCACTCATTAGTACCAGTCAGAGTCTGGCCTAGTGGTCGGCACAGCCAACTCCAGATCACTCATTAGTACCAGTCAGAGTCTGGCCTAGTGGTCGGCACAGCCAACTCCAGATCACTCAGACAGTATTCCCAACGATGGGGAACCCTGGTCCACCACTCTCTGAACGGTTCCTCTCCTTTACCCTGTCAACTTCCCATTACCAAATGTCTAATCAACGTATAAACATAGAAAATGGAGAACAACAAGATTACAGTCATTAACACACAACTCTGTTGTCCTCTTGTCCTGTCCTCTCCACTGGTGTTGTCATGCTGTTTCTGAACATAACCATAAGGACTTAGGGAAACCCACAGGACCAAATCATCAGCTAGGATGTAATCTAGTAAAGTTATGAAACCCAGCTCACTAACTGAATCGTTATATTAACTCCACCAATCATACTGGCAATCTGTTTTCAGTTTATTTGTACAGTCTGTGTTAAGTTTTCATGACTTTTTACTGTCTGCTCATTTCTGTGGGAAGGGTTGCCATAGGGTGGAGGGACGAGGGAGGGTGGTGGGTGATATGTTTGTGTCCTGTGCTTTATTCACTGGTCACAACAAAACAAACCCATCTCACCTTGTTCTTCCTGTTGTCGTTGTACTTGATGAGGTCCAGGATGAAGTTGAGGACATCTTTGGGACAGAGGTTCTGGATGTCTCTGAGTTGAGCCATGGCTACAGGCATGGTCTAGGAATAGATCAAACACAGAGGTCATTACAGAGGTCAAAATACTGTACTACAGTAATCAGCTTCATCAATGTTTACATATTTCTTGCAATTTCCATGGAAACTAATTCATATTTCTGCCACCGTTGTCTCCTAAAGGTTTAACTGAAACAGTCCACAGCGTGTAACATGTACACCATGACGGTAGATATTTAACCAACAGCCTTAGTCTACTGCTCTGTGTTGAGGTGATGCGCCATGGTTAAGTACCTTCTGTAGGAAGTAGCTCTGGAAGCTGATGAAGTTGTTGGTCTTGACGATGTTGGGACAGCTCTTACAGCAGAACATCCTGGTGAACAGAGACTTCATGGCTGGAGGACCCGTCCATGTGCTCATCATGGAGTTAGCAATCTATAAATATAAATCAGTAAATACGGGATATAGCTGACTCCTACTGCTCAATTTGAGTTGATGTGCGATAGCTAGCTATCCTGGTGAACAGGGACTTCATGGAGGAGGAGAGTTTGCTATCTAGACACAGAAGATACTAAATAATAGACATATTAGCTTGTATTCTAACTAGGATGGCACATGACACTGAATAAGGCTTCCTAGCCAAAGTGTTGTGCTATTCATTTGAAAGTTCACTGCAAGGGGACAAGAGAGTGCGACTTTGATTAGATTTTCTAGAGTTCAGAACAATTGGCTTCTGGCCTGTTACATGAGGAAGTGACTGAGCTGAGGGAACTCCTTACTCTCTCTCTCAGCAGGATATTAGGGGGAAAGACAGAGCTGAACGTCTCCCTACTCTCTCTCAGCAGGATATTAGGGGGAAAGACAGAGCTGAACGTCTCCCTACTCTCTCTCAGCAGGATATTAGGGGGAAAGACAGAGCTGAACGTCTCCCTACTCTCTCTCAGCAGGATATTAGGGGGAAAGACAGAGCTGAATGTCTCCCTACTCTCTCTCAGCAGGATATTAGGGGGAAAGACAGAGCTGAATGTCTCCCTACTCTCTCTCAGCAGGATATTAGGGGGAAAGACAGAGCTGAATGTCCCTCTACAGCGCTGGGGCTAGCAGTCAGGATGTTGTCATTTTTCAGCTAGGTAAACACATGGCCCTGGGGTGGACGGGTGTGTGTGTGTATGCGAGTGTGGGTGTGTGGACTCTGCTTGGACTTGCCCCTTTCCTGCCGGCTCCCACTCTTTCAACAAAGACAGCCTATCACTGGCCTGCCAAGTCTATCAGGGTTACCCGTGTAACATCCTGTGGTCTGAAAGACCATCAACTAGCTACATTAAATTCTGGAAGCCAACGAAACCAAACAGAGCCTGATGTAACTCCACATTCATTTTGATTTTACAAAAATATTGATTCAGGTGAAAATATTATAAATGTAGGAAATCAATCGGATATGGGGGGGGGGGTTGACAGATAAAGCAACAACAACAAAAAAAGTTCTACAGGGGTTGTTGAATTGGGTTTTAAAGAAGAATGAATACTAGGAAGGTGGATAGCCTAATGACACAGCAGTCCCCTTGGCTTAGAATAAAGGACTGGTGTGCTCAACTCTCCGTCATCACACTAACATCCTACCATGGGTAATGAATCAATGGGGGGCTAAAGTTGGATGGGTGGGTGGCCTAAGTGTACTTCTTACCTTGGCGAGGCAGAAGCAGGCACCCTGGCGGACCTTGTAGAAGCATTGGTCCTGTTCTAGGATGTCAGTGAGGGCCAGACGGGAGGCTGGGGTGGGGAACTTCTCCAGGGCTAAAATAGACTCCTCCTGGGCCACTACGTCACGCTCATACCTGAGAAAGATCGTTATGAACCATGAAAAATACTTCAAGACAAGCAAGCACACACATCTTCTTCAGGAAAATGTACCTTTTTTAGTTTGCTTTGAGCTTCATGTTGACATGTCAGATCTACAGCTTGTGTTGTCATGGCTCTGTGGCGTGATCTGTTGTCATGGCTCTGTGGTGTGATCTGCGGTCATGGCTGTGTGGTGTGATCTGTTGTCATGGCTCTGTGGTGTGATCTGTTGTCATGCCTTTCTAATTGACCTGGCCCGGGTATCCTGGATGAATATTGACCTCATTCCGTCAGTAGAGGATGCCTGGTTGTTCTTTAAAAGTGCTTTCCTCTCAATCTTAAATAAGCATGCCCCATTCAAAAGATTCTGAACTAAGAACAGATATAGCCCCTGGTTCTCCTCAGACTTGACTGCCCTTGACCAGCACAAAAACATCCTGTGGCGTACTGCATTAGCATCGAACAGCCCCCGCGATATGCAACTTTTCAGGGAAGTCAGGAACCAATATACACAATCAGTTAGGAAAGCAAAGGCTAGCTTTTTAAAACAGAAATTTGCATCCTGTAGCACTAACTCCAAAATGTTTTGGCACACTGTAAAGTCATTGGAAAATAAGAGCACCTCCTCCCAACTGCCCACTGAAGGCTAGGAAACACTGTCACCACCGATAAATCTACAATAATCGAGAATTTCAACAAGCATTTTGCTACGGCTGGCCATGCTTTCCACCTGGCTACCACTACCCCGGCCACTAGCTCTGCACCCTTCGCTGCAACTTGCCCATGCGCCCCCCGCTTCTCCTTCACACAAATTCAGACAGCTGATGTTCTGAAAGAACTGAAAAATCTGGACCCCTACAAATCAGCTGGGCTAGACAATCTGGACCATTTCTTTCTAAAATTAGCTGCCGAAATTGTCGCAACCCCTATTACTAGCCTGTTCAACCTTTATTTCGTAACGTCTGAGATCCCCAGAGATTGGAAAGCTGCCGCGGTCATCCCCCTCTTCAAAGGGGGTGACACTCTAGATCCAAACTGTTACAGACCTATATCCATCCTGCCCTGCCTTTCGAAAGTATTTGAAAGCCAAGTTAACAAACAGATCACCGACCATTCCGAATCCCACCGTACCTTCTCCGCTATGCAATCCGGTTTCCGAGCTGGTCATGGGTGCACCTCAGCCACGCTCAAGGTCCTAAACGATATTATAACCGCGATCGATAAAAGACAGTACTGCGCAGCCTTCTTCATCGACCTGGCCAAGGCTTTCGACTCTGTCAACCACCGCATTCTTATTGGCAGACTAAATAGCCTTGGTTTCTCTAATGACTGCCTCGCCTGGTTCACCAACTACTTCTCAGATAGAGTTCAATGTGTCAAATCGGAGGGCCTGTTGTCTGGACCTCTGGCCGTCTCTATGGGGTTGCCACAGGGTTCAATTCTCGGGCCGACTCTATTCTCTGTGTATATCAATGATGTTGCTCTTGCTGCTGGTGAAGCTCGGATCCACCTCTATGCGGACGACACCATTTTGTATACATCTGGCCCTTCATTGGACACTGTGTTAACAAACCTCCAAACGAGCTTCAACACCATACAACACTCCTTCCGTAGCCTCCAACTGCTCTTAAACACTAGTAAAACTAAATGCATGTTCTTCAACCGAACGCTGCTTGCACCCGCCCACCCGACTAGAATCACTACTCTCGGCGGGTCTGACCTAGAGTATGTGGACAACTACAAATACCTAGGTGTCTGGTTAGACTGTAAACTCTCCTTCCAGACTCACATTAAGCATCTCCAATCAAAAGTTAGATCTAGAATCGGCTTCCTATTTCGCAACAAAGCCTCCTTCACTCATGCTGCCAAACATGCCCTCGTAAAACTGACTATCCTACCGATCCTTGACTTCGGCAATGTCATTTACAAAATAGCCTTCAACACTCTACTCAGCAAATTGGATGTAGTCTATCACAGTGCCATCCGTTTTGTCACCAAAGCCCCATATACTACCCACCATTGTGACCTGTACGCTCTTGTTGGCTGGCCCTCACTACATATTCATCGCCAAACCCACTGGCTCCAGGTCATCTATAAATCACTGCTAGGCAAATCCCCGTCTTACCTTAGCTCACTGGTCACCATAGCAACACCCACCCGTAGTCTGCGCTCCAGCAAGTATACAGTGGGGAAAAAAAGTATTTAGGTCAGCCACCAATTGTGCAAGTTCTCCCACTTAAAAAGATGAGGCCTGTAATTTTCATCATAGGTACACATCAACTATGACAGACAAATTGAGAAAAAAAAATCCAGAAAATCACATTGTAGGATTTTTAATGAATTTATTTGCAAATTATGGTGGAAAATAAGTATTTGGTCACCTACAAACAAGCAAGATTTCTGGCTCTCACAGACCTGTAACTTCTTCTTTAAGAGGCTCCTCTGTCCTCCACTCGTTACCTGTATTAATGGCACCTGTTTGAACTTGTTATCAGTATAAAAGACACCTGTCCACAACCTCAAACAGTCACACTCCAAACTCCACTATGGCCAAGACCAAAGAGCTGTCAAAGGACACCGGAAACAAAATTGTAGACCTGCACCAGGCTGGGAAGACTGAATCTGCAATAGGTAAGCAGCTTGGTTTGAAGAAATCAACTGTGGGAGCAATTATTAGGAAATGGAAGACATACAAGACCACTGATAATCTCCCTCGATCTGGGGCTCCACGCAAGATCTCACCCCGTGGGGTCAAAATGATCACAAGAACGGTGAGCAAAAATCCCAGAACCACACAGGGGGACCTAGTGAATGACCTGCAGAGAGCTGGGAGCAAAGTAACAAAACCTACCATCAGTAACACACTACGCCGCCAGGGACTCAAATCCTGCAGTGCCAGACGTGTCCCCCTGCTTAAGCCAGTACATGTCCAGGCCCGTCTGAAGTTTGCTAGAGTGCATTTGGATGATCCAGAAGAGGATTGGGAGAATGCCATATGGTCAGATGAAACCAAAATAGAACTTTTTGGTAAAAACTCAACTCGTCGTGTTTGGAGGACAAATATTGCTGAGTTGCATCCAAAGAACACCATACCTACTGTGAAGCATGGGGGTGGAAACATTATGCTTTGGGGCTGTTTTTCTGCAAAGGGACCAGGACGACTGATCCGTGTAAAGGAAAGAATGAATGGGGCCATGTATCGTGAGATTTTGAGTGAAAACCTCCTTCCATCAGCAAGGGCATTGAAGATGAAACGTGGCTGGGTCTTTCAGCATGACAATGATCCCAAACACACCGCCCGGGCAACGAAGGAGTGGCTTCGTAAGAAGCATTTCAAGGTCCTGGAGTGGCCTAGCCAGTCTCCAGATCTCAACCCCATAGAAAATCTTTGGAGGGAGTTGAAAGTCCGTGTTGCCCAGCGACAGCCCCAAAACATCACTGCTCTAGAGGAGATCTGCATGGAGGAATGGGCCAAAATACAAGCAACAGTGTGTGAAAACCTTGTGAAGACTTACAGAAAACGTTTGACCTGTGTCATTGCCAACAAAGGGTATATAACAAAGGATTGAGAAACTTTTGTTATTGACCAAATACTTATTTTCCACCATAATTTGCAAATAAATTCATTAAAAATCCTACAATGTGATTTTCTGGAGGAAAAAAATCTCATTTTGTCTGTCATAGTTGACGTGTACCTATGATGAAAATTACAGGCCTCTCTCATCTTTTTAAGTGGGAGAACTTGCACAATTGGTGGCTGACTAAATACTTTTTTCCCCCACTGTATCTCACTGGTCATCCCCAAAGCCAACACCTCCTTTGGCCGCCATTCCTTCCAGTTCTCTGCTGCCAATGACTGGAACGAACTGCAAAAATCTCTGAAGCTGGAGACTTATCTCCCTCACTAAATTTAAGCGCCAGTTGTCAGAGCAGCTTACCGATCACTGCACCTGTACACAGCCATTCTGAAATTAGCCCACCCAACTACCTCATCTCCATATTGTTATTTATTTTGCTAATTTGCACCCCAGTATCTCTATTTGCGCATCATCTTTTGCACATCTATCATTCCAGTGTTAATACGAAATAGTAACTATTTTGCACTATGGCCTATTTATTGCCTTACCTCCATAACTTACTACATTCGCACACACTGTATATATATTTTCTGTTTGTATTTTTTAATGTTTTGTTTACCCCATATGTAACTCTGTGTTGTTGTTTTTATCGCACTGCTTTGCTTTATCTTGGCCATCATTTTTTTTGGAGAAAAATGGCTCTGTGGTGTAATCTGTTGTCATGGCTGTGTGGTATGATCTGTTGTCATGGCTCTGTGCTGTGATCTGTTGTCATGGCTCTGTGCTGTGATCTGTTGTCATGGCTCTGTGCTGTGATCTGTTGTCATGGCTCTGTGCTGTGATCTGTTGTCATGGCTCTGTGGTGTGATCTGCGGTCATGGCTCTGTGGTGTGATCAGTTGTCATGGCTCTGTGGTGTGATCTGTTGTCATCTTTTTCATGTTTGGAAATAAGGATTGTCTTTTTTAACTTGTGTGCAAGAATACATGAAACAACAAATCCATGCAAAGGCAAATTCATAAAAGTAAAACGTGAAGCGCCCCGTACCGGAGCTGGTACTGCCACATGAAGTCTGCCTGCTCAAACTCCACCTTACGCAGGATGGACATGTCCGGATCGATCCGGATCCACAGCAAGGGAGAATCCGCACTGCGTGAGAAACAGAGTTAGTTAGTTATAGTTTCTTTGTGGAATGGAACGAACGTTATACTTTTCTGTTAATGAGAGTGGCTTGTCTGAATTGAACTGATTTGACAAACTTTTAACACTGAATAATGTTGATTATTATATTTTAATGGCTAGATCCTTTGTTCCCTCTGAGGCTGTGATATAGGTCTGAAATGATGTCACAACCTGATGTTCCCTCTGAGGGTAGGATGGCCCAAATCTAAACCAAACAGAAGTGATTGACTGAAGCCAACACCCGCTGCAGTTTAAACAGTGGAGAGAGAGGCAGGCAGACGACGCCACACCAGAGGGGATGTAGGAGGCCTGTCTGGCTGGAGCGATGTTAAAGTTGCCAAAGACTTGGCACGAGGGTTGTAGACAGTTGTAACTGCCTGCTGGGTTGTTGGTTAGTTTCTCACTGCTCGGTAACTGCCATAGCTGCCCTCCCTAACTCTGTAGTTTCAGTGTTGCTCTCCCTAACACTGTAGTATCAGTGGTGTTCTCCCTAACTCTGTAGTATCAGTGGTGTTCTCCCTAACTCTGTACTATCAGTGGTGGTCTCCCCAACTCTGTAGTATCAGTGTTGTTCTCCCTAACTCTGTAGTATCAGTGTTGTTCTCCCTAACTCTGTAGTATCAGTGTTGTTCTCCCTAACTCTGTAGTATCAGTGTTGTTCTCCCTAACTCTGTAGTATCAGTGTTGCTCTCCCTAACTCTGTAGTATCAGTGTTGCTCTCCCTAACTCTGTAGTATCAGTGTTGCTCTCCCTAACTCTGTAGTATCAGTGTTGTTCTCCCCAACTCTGTAGTATCAGTGTTGTTCTCCCTAACTCTGTAGTATCAGTGTTGTTCTCCCTAACTCTGTAGTATCAGTGTTGCTCTCCCTAACTCTGTAGTATCAGTGTTGCTCTCCCTAACTCTGTAGTATCAGTGTTGCTCTCCCTAACTCTGTAGTATCAGTGTTGTTCTCCCTAACTCTGTAGTATCAGTGTTGTTCTCCCTAACTCTGTAGTATCAGTGTTGTTCTCCCTAACTCTGTAGTATCAGTGTTGTTCTCCCTAACTCTGTAGTATCAGTGTTGTTCTCCCTAACTCTGTAGTATCAGTGTTGTTCTCCCTAACTCTGTAGTATCAGTGTTGTTCTCCCTAACTCTGTAGTATCAGTGTTGTTCTCCCTAACTCTGTAGTATCAGTGTTGTTCTCCCTAACTCTGTAGTATCAGTGTTGTTCTCCCTAACTCTGTAGTATCAGTGCTGCTGTCCCTGTTCCTGCCTCTACTTCACTGGCCACTGAGAAAACAAGCTGGAGCAGACAGTCAGTGAGCAGACAGTCAGACATCAAACCAGATCAGAGGTAGACTGAACAGAGGGGCGGGGCCAGGAGACAGAGACACCCTGGGCTGGGCAGCACTGAGGCCTCAGAGTTCTGAGGAGATGAGTGAGAGAGAGTGGGAGCAATGGAAAGTCTGACTCCATAACAGACAGGTGAGTGAGTGGGAGCTGTATAAAGCAGTGGAAAGTCTGACTCCATAACAGACAGGTGAGTGAGTGAGAGAGAGTGGGAGCTGTATAAAGCAGCATAAAGTCTTACTCCATAGCAGACAGGTCCATGTCAACCTCCTCCCCGTTCATCAAAGGTATCTTCTTCTTCTTGTTTCTGGAGAAGGAAGAAAATAGTAACTAAGGAGGTGGAGCTAAACTGAGGGACAAAAACTTGATCCTCCAAACTACAGCTAAGATGGCATTGCATTAGGCTTATTGAAATGTGTTTGTATAGCAACAAAAACAGATGCAAGCTTGAGTTTACCGTCTGCTCTTTGAGTGGCAGGGAATGTCGTGCTTCAGGCTGTTCTCCTCTATCTGTAGAGTGTGGTTGAAGGATCCATCCAGCTCCTGGACTGTCACCTTGATGGGGCCCTACGGAACAAAGACAGTGAATCACCTTACTACTAAACCTCAGACTTGGGTCAAACACAAATGTCAAATACTTGCGGTAGCTTGATTTAGCTTTGCTGGTACAATGGAACCAATGGAATAGTCCCAAAAGTGCTAACTGCGCGCATCCTGCACACCAGTAAAGTTAAACCAACTCAGCTCAAAGAGGACCTACCACATATTTCTGTGTTCCAGAGGAGGTGTAGTCCTGTCGGATCTCCAGTTCTAGAACGTTCCGTTTCCTGTTGAAGGCAAAACTACCAAAGAACTTCACCACTGCACTCTGGTCTCTGTGGGTTTGAATTAAGGCTAATATCTAAACTGAAACAATTACAGTACTGATCACAATCAGGGGCACAATGGTATTGGCCATATATCACAAACCCCAGAGGTGCCTTATTGCTATTATAAACTGCTTACCAACGTAATTAGAGCAGTAACAATAAGTGTTTTGTCATACCCGTGGTATATGGTCTGATATACCACGGCTGTCAGCCAATCAGCATTCAGGGCTCGAACCACCCAGTTTATAATTCTAGTTGTATAGTGGATATTAAATCATCCAAAGTCTTGATATTACATACAGACTCTCTCACCAGTGTTCTAACCAGGCCGGTCTCTCCAGTGTTCTGCTAAGCAGGCTGAGGAAGCTGAACGGACACACCCACTGCTTGATGAGGGGCCCTATGTCCTAACTAACTATTAATCTGCTATTACATTGTTTTAGTCATGTTACAACCAGTCCCTCCAGGTTAAAGGATACACCCACTGCTTGATGAGGGGCCCTATGTCCTTCCCCGACACGTTGGAGATGGACTTGAGGAAGCTGTGGGTGGATACCAGCATCTGACTCCACATGTGTGACTGGTACTTCTGGGAGGAGGCTGTACTGGCCAGGCTTAGTAACTTGTTGAACACCTAGCACATAGGAAACAGAATAATGGAGTTAATGTATCTGGCTCCACATGTGTGACTGGTACTTCTGGGAGGAGGCTGAACTGGTCAGACTCAGGAGTTTAACAGGGGAAGAGTCAATGTGGTGCTCGGATCTGTGGTCCAATGAATTGAGGATTCTAAATGTATTCCTCTAGAGCAGCGTTTCCCAATCTCGGTCCTCTGGACCCCAAGGGGTGCACGTTTTGGTTTTTGCCCTAACACTACACAGCTGATTCAAATAATCAAAGCTAGATGATTAGTTGATTATTTGAATCAGCTGTGTAGTGCTAGGGCAACAACCAAAACGTGCAAACCTTGGGGTCCCGAGGACCGAGATTGGGAAACCCTGCTCTAGAGAAATTCCATGAAACTGCTAGGAATTGAACTGGAATGACCCAGACTCTACAATGTAGTGCAGTAATAATAAACTCAAGTGTTGAATCCCTGTAGGTATTAGTGTTTAAACAAATAGACTTCAAGTGTGGCCAGATGTTTACAGGAACCAGCCTGCATACTAGGTGATTGATGATGCTGATTGATGGATTATTAATTGATTATTAATTGCTCACCTGCAGCATGAACTCCATGCTGATCCTGTTCTCGATGAGCCTCATGACCAGGTGGGCTTTACACTGGAACATCTTGTAGTACTTCCAGGACAGGGTGTGAGGGTGCTTGATGGAGAAGTGGAGGTGAGGGGTTGGGCTGAGAGACAGAGAGAGAGCGAGAGAGAGAGTGGGGAGAGAGTGAGGGATGAGGAGAGAGAGAGAGAGAGCGAGGGATGAGGAGAGAGAGGGATGAGGGAGTGGGGAGAGAGTGAGGGATGAGGAGAGAGAGAGAGAGAGGGATGAGGAGAGAGAGGGATGAGAGGGAGTGGGGAGAGAGTGAGGGATGAGGAGAGAGAGAGAGAGTGGGGAGAGTGTGAGGGATGAGGAGAGAGTGAGGGATGAGGAGAGAGAGAGTGGGGAGAGAGAGATATGAGGAGAGTGAGGTATGAGGAGAGAGAGAGATGAGAGGGGGGAGAAAGAGAGATGAGAGGGGGGAGAAAGAGAGAGAGAGGAAGAGTAAAATCAGAGAAAAAACTCAACAACTTCTCAACAACAACTCACTCCATCTTCCATCCTCTCTCTCCTCAACTTGCAAACACTAGCAACTTTAAGATAAACTACAACGTGGAGTTATTAGCCAAGTCGTTGACAGGCAGCACACAAACATGCATAAGTGTTTGCATAATGTGTGGATAGCTCTCCAAGCCCACTCCAGGAGAGGAGAGAGAGGTCTGATTTAAGACAAACACTTGAGATGGTGCCAGCGGTTTATTGGGCTAGAATGAATAAACCCACTCTTCACATGTTTCTTCTCTGCAGCAGTGTTTGGAGTTGGAAACCTTCACATCGGCATATATACGTTTTTAATTAAAACTAGAACACCACATCTTTGTGTGAGATGTAGGTTTGTAGACCAAGACCCTCAAAAACAGTAGCAACAGGAATGTCTATCCTGTCATTTACTTGCTACTTAGGTGGTTTAGACTGGTATAACAGAAAACACATTCATCCTCATTGGAGCCACATATCAAAGAGTGTTGACACTGAAAGTAGGAGGTTATCATGCAATACATCATCCATGTTAAATGATCTTTAAACCAACAGGGAGCTGCTCTCACTTGTCCTTGTCTTTGCCTCCACCGAAGGTTGGGTGTAACAGAACTCCCCCCATCTTCAGCTCATACTCCACCATCTTGTCCAGTTCCTGAGAGAAAACCACACTTCATATAGTAATGTGTTTATTAGGCAGTGTGGGACCACCATAACTTTTCAGACAATTAAAAAAAGTAGAATTCTGCTCCGGTATTAAAATGTTCTGTATTGTTTCCCTGACAACAATAAACGTTGCTGATTGATGTGCTGATGTGTTGTTTTTATGGTAGGGTAGCTAGACGCATTGTTTATGGTAGGGTAGCTAGACGCATTGTTTATGGTAGGGTAGCTAGACGCATTGTTTATGGTAGGATAGCTAGACGCATTGTTTATGGTAGGGTAGCTAGATGCATTGTTTATGGTAGGGTAGCTAAATGCGTTGTTTATGGTAGGGTAGCTAGATTAGTTGTTTATGGTAGGGTAGCTAAATGAGTAGTTTATGGCAGGGTAGCTAAATGAGTTGTTTATGGTAGGGTAGCCAAATGCGTTGTTTATGGTAGGGTAGCCAAATGCGTTGTTTATGGTAGGGTAGCCAAATGCGTTGTTTATGGTAGGGTAGCCAAATGCGTTGTTTATGGTAGGGTAGCCAAATGCGTTGTTTATGGTAGGGTAGCCAAATGCGTTGTTTATGGTAGGGTAGCTAAATGCGTTGTTTATGGTAGGGTAGCTAAATGAGTAGTTTATGGCAGGGTAGCTAAATGAGTTGTTTATGGTAGGGTAGCTAAATGAGTTGTTTATGGTAGGGTAGCTAAATGCGTTGTTTATGGTAGGGTAGCCAAATGCGTTGTTTATGGTAGGGTAGCCAAATGCGTTGTTTATGGTAGGGTAGCTAAATGCGTTGTTTATGGTAGGGTAGCTAAATGCGTTGTTTATGGTAGGGTAGCTAAATGCGTTGTTTATGGTAGGGTAGCTAAATGAGTTGTTTATGGTAGGGTAGCTAAATGAGTTGTTTATGGTAGGGTAGCTAAATGAGTTGTTTATGGTAGGGTAGCTAAATGAGTTGTTTATGGTAGGGTAGCTAGAAGCGATGTTTATGGTATGCTAGCTAGAAGCGATGTTTATGGTATGGTAGCGAGATGCGTTGTTTATGGTATGCTAGCTAGAAGCGTTGTTTATGGTATGCTAGCTAGAAGCGTTGTTTATGGTATGCTAGCTAGAAGCATTGTTTATGGTATGCTAGCTAGAAGCGTTGTTTATGGTATGCTAGCTAGAAGCGTTGTTTCTGGTATGGTAGCGAGATGTGTTGTTTATGGTATGGTAGCTAGATGTGTTGTTTATGGTATGGTAGCTAGATCTGTTTTATTTATATTAAATGTATTGGTAAGTTGCGTAATTAACAAACTTTAGAGTACTTTTTTAGGAGATATTGGTCTGTGCGCAGGCTGTAGGCAGGCTGCGCAAAGCAGCTCAAGATTATTTGATTGACAGTTCTGGTCGCCTAGTGATGGACGTTAGTCCCACTTCAGAAGCATCATTCCTTTACAGACCAGTAAAATGCACGTTCAAATCTCCAGAGGTTTCCTGTCAGCATTTAAAAATCCGTAGTGTAGCCTACCCAATCATGGCGTAACCGAGGCGCTTTCAAGGGGCCACATTCCATTATATCTGAAAAGGGTCATCGATAAAGGCTACCGGTAGCCAACTGTAATTTCATGAGGCAAAAACAAAGAGTAGGCTACCCTGTGCTCGCAAGACTGGCCCGAAGACACCTCTGTATCCCGGCGACGTCGGTGGCTAGGATATTCTACACGAAACAGACCTTAGACTGTACACACACTTGCATCATTAGCAAGGAGTAGGAGCAGGCAGGCCAACGCGAGGGAGAGAGGAGGGGCAGGCAGAAGCATGCTCATATGTTTAGGTAACCTGCATCTCGCAATGTATATATTACCTTTGATCCAGTGGAGGTACTGGTTCACTCCCTACCTCTTAAATCCAGTGGCAGTACTAGTCCTAGCTCTTTAATCCAGAGGCGGTACTGCTCCACTCCCTACATCTTTAATCCAGTGGCGGTACTGGTTCTCTCCCTACCTCTTTTGTCCAGTGGAGGTACTGGTTCACTCCCTACCTCTTTAATCCAGTGGAGGTACTGGTTCACTCCCTACCTCTTTAATCCAGTGGAGGTACTGGTTCACTCCCTACCTCTTTAATACAGTGGTGGTACTGGTCAAAGCTCTTTAATCCAGAGGCGGTGCTGGTCCACTCCCTACATCTTTAATCCAGTGGCGGTACTGGTTCTCTCCCTACCTCTTTTGTCCAGCGGCAGTACTGGTTTACTCCATACCTCTTTGATCCAGTGGCGGTACTGGTTCACTCCAAAGGTCTTCTTCAGGTACAGACCATAGATGTAGCCAGAGATCCCCTTCAGCACCCACTCATCAGCCCTACAGAACACAGACAAGACAGGCAACAGGTAAGGCAACCAGCCAGACAGCAGGTGAGGCAACCAGCCAGGCTGCAGGTGAGGCAACCAGCCAGGCTGCAGGTGAGGCAACCAGCCAGGCTGCAGGTGAGGCAACCAGCCAGGCAACAGGTGAGGCAACCAGCCAGGCAACAGTTGGAGGCAACCAGCCAGACAACAGAAGGAGGCAACCAGCCAGGCAACAGTTGAGGCAACCAGCCAGACAACAGTTGGAGGCAACCAGCCAGACAACAGTTGGAGGCAACCAGCCAGACAACAGAAGGAGGCAACCAGCCAGACAACAGTTGGAGGCAACCAGCCAGACAACAGTTGGAGGCCACCAGCCAGGCAAGAGTTGAGGCAACCAGCCAGGCAACAGGTGAGGCAACCAGCCAGACAACAGTTGGAGGCAACCAGCCAGACAACAGTTGGAGGCAACCAGCCAGACAACAGTTGGAGGCAACCAGCCAGGCAAGAGTTGAGGCAACCAGCCAGGCAACAGGTGAGGCAACCAGCCAGGCAACAGGTGAGGCAACCAGCCAGGCAACAGTTGGAGGCAACCAGCCAGACAACAGAAGGAGGCAACCAGCCAGGCAACAGTTGAGGCAACCAGCCAGACAACAGTTGGAGGCAACCAGCCAGACAACAGTTGGAGGCAACCAGCCAGACAACAGTTGGAGGCCACCAGCCAGGCAAGAGTTGAGGCAACCAGCCAGGCAACAGGTGAGGCAACCAGCCAGACAACAGTTGGAGGCAACCAGCCAGACAACAGTTGGAGGCAACCAGCCAGACAACAGTTGGAGGCAACCAGCCAGGCAAGAGTTGAGGCAACCAGCCAGGCAACAGGTGAGGCAACCAGCCAGGCAACAGGTGAGGCAACCAGCCAGGCAACAGTTGGAGGCAACCAGCCAGACAACAGAAGGAGGCAACCAGCCAGGCAACAGTTGAGGCAACCAGCCAGACAACAGTTGGAGGCAACCAGCCAGACAACAGTTGGAGGCAACCAGCCAGACAACAGTTGGAGGCAACCAGCCAGGCAAGAGTTGAGGCAACCAGCCAGGCAACAGGTGAGGCAACCAGCCAGACAACAGTTGGAGGCAACCAGCCAGACAACAGTTGGAGGCAACCAGCCAGGCAACAGGTGAGGCAACCAGCCAGGCAACAGGTGAGGCAACCAGCCAGGCAACAGGTGAGGCAACCAGCCAGGCAACAGGTGAGGCAACCAGCCAGGCAACAGTTGGAGGCAACCAGCCAGACAACAGAAGGAGGCAACCAGCCAGGCAACAGTTGAGGCAACCAGCCAGACAACAGTTGGAGGCAACCAGCCAGACAACAGAAGGAGGCAACCAGCCAGGCAACAGGTGAGGCAACCAGCCAGGCAACAGGTGAGGCAACCAGCCAGGCAACAGGTGAGGCAACCAGCCAGGCAACAGGTGAGGCAACCAGCCAGACAGCAGGTGAGGCAACCAACCAGGCAACAGGTAAGGCAACCAGCCAGACAACAGGTAAGGCAACCAGCCAGACAACAGGTAAGGCAACCAGCCAGACAACAGGTAAGGCAACCAGCCAGACAACAGGTAAGGCAACCAGCAAGACAACAGGTAAGGCAACCAGCCAGACAACAGGTAAGGCAACCAGCCAGACAATAGGTAAGGCAACCAGCCAGACAACAGGTAAGGCAACCAGCCAGACAACAGGTAAGGCAACCAGCCAGACAACAGGTAAGGCAACCAGCCAGACAATAGGTAAGGCAACCAGCCAGACAATAGGTAAGGCAACCAGCCAGACAATAGGTAAGGCAACCAGCCAGACAACAGGTAAGGCAACCAGCAAGACAACAGGTAAGGCAACCAGCCAGACAACAGGTAAGGCAACCAGCCAGACAACAGGTAAGGCAACCAGCCAGACAATAGGTAAGGCAACCAGCCAGACAACAGGTAAGGCAACCAGACAGGCAACATATAAGGAAATGTTGTTCAGGACATAACAACAGTTTGTAAGCTGATCTTGTTCAGGACATAACAACAGTTTGTAAGCTGATCTTGTACAGGACATAACAACAGTTTGTAAGCTGATCTTGTACAGGACATAACAACAGTTTGTAAGCTGATCTTGTACAGGACATAACAACAGTTTGTAAGCTGATCTTGTACAGGACATAACAACAGTTTGTATAAAAAGCAGGCATGCTGGCAGAACACCTGAATGTAATGACGTTTAACCAGTTTGGCACACGTTTACTAACTTACCATTTATTGCACATAAAAAAAGAAACAAGATACTTTATTCAACCTAGGTGGTTTTTAATTCTGAGAGTAATTTAATGAATACTGGCTGTAGTAGGTGGTTTTTAATTCTGAGAGTAATTTAATGAATACTGGCCGTAGCTTCATGAAGTGACCCAACTAAGAGATGAAATCATGTGTAAAGCTGTAACACACAGAAAGTGCTAAACCTCTACAAGCTGAACATGAGCTCAGTTTCATAAAACAAGCTGACTTCAATTACAGGCTTGAACAGAAATTAAACCACACAATTAATTGCAAGCAGGTGACGGGTCTTCATATCAAAAGAGAAATGTCTGTTTGATTTCTCTGTGCTCTTACACAACTGTGGCTTATACAAGCCAAATAAATAAGAGTAAGTCAAGCTTCCACATCTGACTTAGTTTTAAACACTTAATAAGACAGGGGGGTCCATTGTTTGCAGTGATCCTTTGAAGCCGTCGTGAAACCTCAGCCTCCCCAACTGACAACAGCCGCACTATTGCCAAGGGCCCCACACACACACACACACACACCTTGGCTGTAGAAACGTTGCCAAACACTAATGCACAGATTTATCATGCTGAGATTCTCTCAGCTAGGCCAAAGCTTTGCTCAATTTCTGCCTGGTAATAAATATGATGACAAAATATAATTTCAATAATCTCTCTGTACTCCAAGGTAGAAATCTGGATAGGAACCCACAGTTACCACTCTGTTCTTATGAAACAACAAATCAAAATACCACCGACAAGCTCCAAACCACCAACAACATCCAAACCACTGACAATCTCTAAACCACTGACAACCTCCAAGGTTGAACCAGGAGTGATTTTCACGTTTGACGTGTGTGAATGTGTGTGTGTGTGTGTGAATGTGTGTGAGTGTGTGTGAGTGTGTGTGAATGTGTGTGAGTGAATGTGAGTGAGTATGTGTGTGTGAGTGAGTGTGTGTGTGTAAATGTGTGTGTGAGTGAATGTGTGTGAGTGTGTGTGTGTGTAAATGTGTGTGTGAGTGAATGTATGTGAGTGTGTGTGTGTGTAAATGTGTGTGTGAGTGAGTGAATGTATGTGAGTGTGTGTGTGTGTAAATGTGTGTGTAAATGTGTGTGTGGTCTCTGTAGATCTCTCCACAACTCCACTATATTCTGTCTGGTATTACTCAGTCCACTACTCACCATGACATCCTGGAGATGAAGCAGCCAAAGAACTGCTGTGCCAGGGCCTGAGCTAAACACCGTCTGGTCAGGGGGGTCTGGTCTATGATCATGGCACTGTGCAGCAGATTAGTACTGAGGAGAGAGAGGAAGAGAGAGAATGGGCGGAGAGAGGGGAGTGAGAGAGGGGAGAGAGAGGAGGGAGAGTAAAGAGAGAGGAGAGAGGGCAGAGGAGAGGAAGAGAGAGAATGGGCGGAGAGAGGGGAGAGAGAGGGGAGAGAGAGAGGGCAGAGAGAGAGGGGGGAGAGTAAAGAGAGAGGTAAAGTTTGACTTGTGCCAAAACAACTCAGCATTATGAAAACTGAAAGAGAGAAATGAACGGATGAGGAGAGCTGTTCTTTGGGAAACTGCAAAAGCTCCTGAGGTGCATGTCTTATCTAAACAGCATCAATGTTGACGTAATAAATCTGAATTTAATTGGCCTACCAATTGAGGTATTTTCCATGACAAACGCATGGAAAATGGAAACGTTAAAACAAACAGCAAGAAGTTTCCACAATACAATGTGATATTTAAATGTTGTGAAACATTGTTCTAAACTAAAATGTGCAAAGCCACAAAAGAACGGTATTAGGACTAGACAAGCCAGACTGTAGCCACCTGAAGATGCTCATAGAAGCGTACGAAGACACCTGGACGTAGGCCTCGTCCACAAACACAGTCTTGAAGCAGGAGTAGGGGTATCGACAGGTCAGGATCTCCTCGTAGAACTCAAAGATCTCATGCAGGTACGACATGGAGTGTTTCAACAGGGGCAGGAGCTGGGGCAAACAGAAGTGGGTCACCTGGAAAAATAAAAATAAAACTATATTTAAAGTGTCAGTACAGCAACAGTACAGAAGTTCCCTCTAGGAAAAATACACTTATTCTGTTCTGTTGTATTCTATTCTATCAAAAGTATATTTGAAGAGAACCATCTTCGACAATATGTCAACATAGCACATTGGGTTCTTAAGACTGATTCACAATAACAGTCATACTCCACCTAGTGGTCGTAGGTGGAAAGGAAACCTGCTTAAATATACACTGAGTGGACAAATCATTAGGAACACCTGCTCTTTCCATGACAGACTGACCAGGTGAATCCAGGTGAAAGCTATGATCTCTTATTGATGTCACTTGTTCAATCCACTTCAAATCAGTGTAGATGAAGGGGAGGAGACAGGTTAAAAAATGATTTTTAAGCCTTGAGACAATTGTATGTGCCATTCAGAGGGTGAATGGGCCAGACAAAATATTTAAGTGTCTTTGAACAGGGTAAGGTAGTAGGTGCCAGGCGCACCGGTTTGTGTCAAGAACTGCAACGCTGCTGGGTTTTTCACGCTCAACAGTTTCCTGTGTGTATCAAGAATGGTCCATCACCCAAAGGACATCCAGCCAACTTGACACAACTGTGGGAAGCATTGGAGTCAACATGGGCCAGCATCCTTGTGGAACGCTTTCGACACCTTGTAGAGTCCATGCCCCGACGAAGGTGTTCCTAACGTTTTGTACACTCAGTGTATATGTCAACATATTTTACATTACATGGTTGCCTGCCTCTACTCTCTCTGGCAGCCTTTCTTAAAGTATGGGTCGCAACCCGGTTAACGGTGGGTCGCAACGTGTCAGAGTAAATGTATAATTATTTAATTGATTACTGGAATTGATTTGGCCAAGTGCAACTGCGCTCACTGATCAGTGTGCTGTGCTCTCTGCTTAGCAGCGGTCTCAGATCAGTTTGGCAGCTGTGCGAGTGGGAGACGCCCGTGTGCTTCGCTGTTTACCAGATATTTTTTTCTGCAGTTTTCCTGTAGATCACTCCGCGTCCCACACGCTGCAGCGTTGTCGTTCAGCAGCAGATGATGCGCTGTCACCCACTGACTTGTCATTCCCACTCGCCATCACTTACCACTGTCATCGAATTGACTCAAACTAGCCACAAGTTCTGACTGAGCTCAATCGTCATGAAACGCAAACACAGCGATTAGTTTCTCTCTCTTGGTTTCATACAAATGTTGAGAAATAAGGAGGAGTGCCCACAATGTGTTTTGTGCGGGAAGTGCTTAGTAACGAGTCTCTCAAAACAAACTACAGTGAGGGAAAAAAGTATTTGATCCCCTGCTGATTTTGTAAGTTTGCCCACTGACAAAGAAATGATCAGTCTATAATTTTTAACGGTAGGTTTATTTGAACAGTGAGAGTCAGAATAACAACAAAAAAAATCCAGAAAAACGCATGTCAAAAATGTTATAAATTGATTTGCATTTTAATGAGGGAAATAAGTATTTGACCCCTCTGCAAAACATGACTTAGTACTTGGTGGCAAAACCCTTGTTGGCAATCACAGAGGTCAGAAGTTTCTTGTAGTTGGCCACCAGGTTTGCACACATTTCAGGAGGGATTTTGTCCCACTCCTCTTTGCAGATCTTCTCCAAGTCATTAAGGTTTCGAGGCTGACGTTTGGCAACTCAAACCTTCAGCTCCCTCCACAGATTTTCTATGGGATTAAGGTCTGGAGACTGGCTAGGCCACTCCAGGACCTTAATGTGCTTCTTCTTGAGCCACTCCTTTGTTGCCTTGGCCGTGTGTTTTGGGTCATTGTCATGCTGGAATACCCATCCACGACCCATTTTCAATGCCCTGGCTGAGGGATGGAGGTTCTCACCCAAGATTTGACGGTACATGGCCCCGTCCATCGTCCCTTTGATGCGGTGAAGTTGTCCTGTCCCGTTAGCAGAAAAACACTCCCAAAGCATAATGTTTCCACCTCCATGTTTGACGGTGGGGATAATGTTTCCACCTCCATGTTTGACGGTGGGGATGGTGTTCTTGGGGTCATAGGCAGCATTCCTCCTCCTCCAAACACGGCGAGTTGAGTTGATGCCAAAGAGCTCCATTTTGGTCTCATCTGACCACAACACTTTCACCCAGTTCTCCTCTGAATCATTCAGATGTTCATTGGCAAACTTTAGACGGGCATGTATATGTGCTTTCTTGAACAGGGGGACCTTGCGGGCGCTGCAGGATTTCAGTCGTTCACGGTATGGTGTGTTTTCAATTATTTTCTTGGTGACTATGGTCCCAGCTGCCTTGAGATAATTGACTAGATCTTCCCGTGTTGTTCTGGGCTGATTCCTCACCGTTCTCATGATCATTGCAACTCCACGAGGTGAGATCTTGCATGGAGCCCCAGGCCGAGGGAGATTGACAGTTCTTTTGTGTTTCTTCCATTTGTGAATAATCACACCAACTGTTGTCACCTTCTCACCAAGCTGCTTGGCGATGGTCTTGTAGCCCATTCCAGCCTTGTGTAGGTCTACAATCTTGTCCCTGACATCCTTGGAGAGCTCTTTGGTCTTGGCCATGGTGGAGAGTTTGGAATCTGATTGATTGATTGCTTCTGTGGACAGGTGTCTTTTATACAGGTAACAAGCTGAGATTAGGAGCACTCCCTTTAAGAATGTGCTCCTAATCTCAGCTCGTTACCTGTATAAAAGACACCTGGGAGCCAGAAATCTTTCTGATTGAGAGGGGGTCAAATACTTATTTCCCTCATTAAAATGCTAATCAATTTATAACATTTTTGACATGCGTTTTTCTGGATTTGTTTGTTGTTATCCTGTCTCTCACTGTTCAAATAAACCTACCATTAAAAGTATAGACTGATCATTTCTTTGTCAGTTGGCAAACGTACAAAATCAGCAGGGGATCAAATACTTTTTTCCCTCACTGTAATTAATAAAACGACACGTCCTGACCAAACATCCACAGCATGACGGTAAACCCAGGGAGTTCTTTCAGAACAGGGCACAATGCTTCAGGAAACTGTGCTTCGACAGTGGAAAAGTAAGTCAGCTAGCAAGACATTGTTGTCATTTTATAACAGGTGATGATAAGCAGAAATAAGGGAGTACCATCTCTCATAGTAGTAGATGTGAGTTTCTCTTTCAAACAATCCCCTGGCCTTGTACACAGCTAATAGCTAACGTTAGCCAAAGCAAGCTAGCTAGCTACTGATAGCGCAACCCTAAGTAACAGTAGAGAAAATATTAAAAATGATCAGACCTCCTGTACATCTTAATGTAGAAATTATTGTTGAAAACAAGTCTAGATCGGAACTGTTGCTGTTCAAATACAAGTCATCATTTTTATTCTGAACTGGAATAAACTGATTGAAGCAAGGTGTTTTTTGAGGCAAACACTCACACAGTTCTGGGTTGCTCATCTACAGCAGGAAGCAGTAGATGTTCTGATCCAGTTTGGCACCACATACCAATGCCAGTCAGGGTTCTCAACTCTGGCGTACTTAAAAAACAAGTACGGAAACAGACTCAACGCTGAGCTTGACCTCCGTGTTGCACTGTCAACAACTGAGCTCAGAATAGACATGCTTGTAGAAAACTTCAACCTGTGTGATTTGATCAATCAGTTTATTACAGTTCAGAATAAAAAATATTGATTGTATTTTAACAGCAACAGATCCAACGTAGACTTTTTTCAACAATACTTTCTACAGTAATATGTACAGTAGGCCTGATCATCTTTCATCCCTACTGTAACTTAAGGTTGCACTATCAAAAACTCAGCCTGTGTTCTGTTACACATCTGTGTGATGTGATCAGTTTATTCCAGTTCAGAATGAAAATGATTTCTTGCATTTTAACAGCAACAGTTCCAACCTAGACATATATGTAAGAGTGTTTTTAAAGGGGGGAAAATAAACATGAACAGCTATTTATTTATATGGGTATTTCATTGTTATTTGTTTTTGTCTATATTGCATTTGTTTAGGCATAAGGGCAATGAAATGTACCAATATTTACATATAGTTGCATATTTTCATAAGCTTGGGTCCCAGGAAAACACAGAATTTCTAATTTGGGTCCCAGGCTGAATAAGTTTAAGAACCCCTACTCTATGGGCTTCTACTAAATACATTCTCCTTACAGAGCACACTACTCTATGGGCTTCTACTAAATACATTCTCCTTACAGAGCACACTACTCTATGGGCTTCTACTAAATACATTCTCCTTTCAGAACACACGACTCTATGGGCTTCTACTAAATACATTCTCCTTACAGAGCACACTACTCTATGGGCTTCTACTAAATACATTCTCCTTTCAGAACACACGACTCTATGGGCTTCTACTAAATACATTCTCCTTACAGAGCACACTACTATATGGGCTTATACTAAACACATTCTCCTTCCAGAACACATTGTGATTGGTAATGCTGGATTTCTATGCAATGCTTTTCCACACACAGTACCTCATGCATGTAGGGGTCAACCAGGATCTCAAAGGGCCCGACAGACAGTGAGATGTTGGGGGCCGCGGTGGGGATGGGGAGGACATAGTGGAAGGTCTTCTTCCTCATGTCATGGGTGTAGACAGTCTCTACCAAGTCCCCACAGGACACAGCCACCATAGATGCATCCACTGTGAACTCCAGCTTCCAGGTGCACAGCTCAGAGTACGAGTCCACACAGGGGAACCAGAACCTGGGAGAGGAAGACAGGTGGACAACAGTGTAGGTAGTCAAGTAGCAAGGAGGGATGAGGCTTGTGATAACATATCTGATCGTATTATATGAAAGTAAGTAAGTGAATATGAGAGAGAGAGAGAGAGAGAGAGAGAGAGAGAGAGAGAGAGAGAGAGAGAGAGAGAGAGAGAGAGAGAGAGAGAGAGAGAGAGAGAGAGAGAGAGAGAGAGACTAGGCCAGCCTAGACAGCACAGTGAATAAATGCCTCAATATGACATCCATCAATGTCTCCCTCCTCACCTTGTGGAGTTCTGGTATCCGAAGGAGAAGACGTGTGCTCCTCTCTCAGCCATGCTCCCCTCTACGTCAGGCACCACAAAGTGAAGGCCTCCTTTAGGCTGGTCTAGAGAGAACTCTATGTACACCTTCAGCACATTCATCTCTGGAGACAAGAAATAGAAACAGTCAATTATTAGAGGGCAGTAAGTTAAATTGTACATAAACAATACTTTAAGCTTCCGATGCTATGCATTAAGGTAAGAGCATTGCAGAACATTAGCCTGGTCCCAGGTGTGTTTGTGCCATATAAACAGATCTGGGACCAGCCAGGCTATCAGAATATGCCTTGAACCTTTATATTCAAACTACAGACCCAAGAACCACTGTCAGATGCAACAGAGGTCAGTCATTCACCGAAGGTCATAATGTAGATTAACCCAATTTAGAGACAACATTTCACTTGAACAAGATGAAGTTCTGTATTACCGTCTCCTTGCTTCCACAGCTCAGAGGGCACTTTGATGACCAGTTCCCCGTGTCCTGCGTCTGGGTCCACAGCACTGACTGCTGCTGTGTAGGCACTGGAGAAATAGTTCAGGTTCCTCCTGCAAGGGACAGGGCAGAGAGAGGAAGAGGTGAAAAGTTACTGCAAGTAGCTGTGTAATACAGGGGTGAATCTCAAGTCTTCTCCTTGATTCTTCCTGTCCTCTTCCCTCGACTTTACATACATTTAGGTAATTTAGCAGACACTCTTATCCAGAGCATCTATCTTACTGTGCATTCAACTAAGGTAGATAAAACAACCACATATCTTAGTCGTTGCTTCTTCTGAAAACATCAGAAAGAAGCAAGGAGAGCATTGGAGGATAAGATGAACTGCTGTTTTCTGTTTCCTTCATGGTGAGTTATGACCTCCCAAGTTCAACACATGAATACTAGACCATGTGTGTATGAGTACAACACTTACTGCTTGGACTCATGGTGGCAGACCTCTAGAGTAGGGTCATTGTAAATGAATGGTGCTTCTAGGTCGTTGACTCTGACCCTGTAGATCCTGCACTGCTTGCTGTTGAGCTTGATCCGGTTCAGGTTGACCACAGTTGGAAAGATGGTCAGCTCCACATAGCCCTGTCAAATAGAGGGGTGTGTCAGTTGACAAGGATGAGAAACTAGACTGTGGTTCTACATGGCCAATTTCTGCTGTTGTTTTCAATGTCTCTTAGTAGAAATATGTTTGGTTCTTAGACATTCGCCTAGGTTCTACAGATACAACCGGGATTTAGCCTACGGCTAGGTTCTATAGATACAACAACCGAGATTTATCCTACGGCTAGGTTCTACAGATACAACAACCGAGATTTAGCCTACGGCTAGGTTCTACAGATACAACAACCGAGATTTAACCAAAGTGATGGTGATGAGAAACAGCATTTTATTGAGGTACTTGCGGGGGAACTATAGTTATTGAGTATATTTACTACGATATACTTACAATCACAGACTTTCTTTGGAAGTTGATGTTGTTGATGCAGACAACCTGGTGAGTCGTGTAGGAATAAACATGACATATAACAGGTTAACACATTGAGATATAACTTAGCTACAGTATTATATCATGTGCCAACTAATAACTTACGGACAAACGTGTGTGCACAGCTAACTAAGCCAAAGGTAATAGAAAATACTTATAATTTAAAAGGCCGCGGGCTCTCAAATCCCTTGTCCTTCTTCCTGTTCATCTTGATTTCATGCATTGATACGGTAAATGAATTTGATCATGTTCGTGAACTACAGGTTTGAGGCAATGGTCGTGTGGATTGGAAAGTTCTTCCTGTATCCACAAAAAAAGCACCAGTGATGCTCGAGCGTTTCCACGAATTAAATGTTGCAAGACAAGTGTAATAAGGCAATGAGTTCCTGCTCAGTGAATGTGACGATTTAGTTAGCTAGTCAGTTGGCTAGTGCTAACGTTAGCTAGATAACAGCTAACACAACACTTCCAGACATTCTTCCCCGCCAGCTGTCTGTGCAATGCTATCAGTGTCTCATACGCTTTTTCCAGACATGCACGCCACCAAAGACTAACTTTCAGCCTTGCAAGAATCAATTCGGCTTCAAATGAGCAATTTTGTCAGTGTTGAGCTCCAAAACCATTAAATTATATCCTCTCCGTCCGACTGCTCAAAGTAATTATTCTTCTGTGATTTTTAAATGGCTGTTGACAACCAAAAGGTGCATTACCGCCACCAACTGGACTGGAGTGTAAATCCACTACACTTTACTGATCGAAGTGTTGTGATCATTGAGCGGTCGTCACTAGTTACCAAATCCACAAAATCGTAAACCCCGCCCATTTCGACAATTTACCTTCTTAAAATTTGATTTTAAACCCAACCCTAACCTAAACCACACTGCTAACCTTATACCTAACCCTAACCTTAAATTAAGATCAAACATAAAAGGTTTTTAACGATATATTTTAACGATTAATTTTAACGATATAGCCGTTTTACACTTTGTGGCTGTACTATCTAGTGGAAACCGGTTGTGATTCGGTCCGTGCTATCTGGGGTCCCTCGGACTCCCTACCCCATTGAACTTGACATTTAAAATGGTTAAGGTAAGGGTTTTTGACTTTTTTAACATTAAATAGATGTGGGAATGGATGGCAAAATGGGGTTTTGGATGTCACATCCATGCCTGTGCTTAACATAAATGTAGTCATGGGACCGCCAATATGGAAGTCCAATTTCAAAGTGTACATGCTGTTTTTGCCTCTAGGGGGCGCTCCACTCAGTCCTCCAGCATATAGTAAGTGTAGGGATGGATTTAGTAAGGGTCCAATGCCAAATCTAATCTATGGATGCTCTGATTGGCCGAGAAGTCTGGGGGGCGTGTCTGGGGCGTGTCCTATGCAGTTTCTGGACCTCGTAAGGGCCAAGATCCAAGTCTAATTTTTCATTGTAATATAATATAATATAATAATATAATAATATAATAATATATAATATAATATAATATGCCATTTAGCAGACGCTTTTATCCAAAGCGACTTACAGTCATGCGTGCATACATTTTTTTTTTGTGTATGGGTGGTCCCGGGGATCGAACCCACTACCTTGGCGTTACAAGCGCCGTGCTCTACCAGCTGAGCTACAGAGGACCACGCATTGCTCTGATTGGCCGAGGAGTCATGGGGCGTGTCGGGGGCGTGTTCTATGCCGTTTATGGACTTTATAAGTGGCTAAGGCCATCTCTAATATATAATGAACAAAAATATAAACACAACCTGTAAAGTGTTGGTCCCATGTTTCATGACATAAAAGTCCCCAGAAAAGTCCCATACGCACAAAAACGTATTTCTCTCAAATTTTGCGCACAAATTTGTTTACATCCCTGTTAGTGAGCATTTCTCCTTTGCCAAGATAATCTATTCACCTGACAGGTGTGGCATATCAAGAAGCTGATAAAACAGCATGATCATTACACAGGTGCACCTTGTGCTGGGGACAATAATAGGTCACTCTAAAATGTGCAGTTTTATCACAAAACACAATGCCACAGATGTCTCAAGTTCTGAGGGAGCGTGCAATTGGCATGCTGATTGCAGGAATGTCCACCAGAGCTGTCGTTTTAGAGAATTTGGCAGTACGTCCAACCGGCCTCACAACCGCAGACCACGTGTAACCACACCAGCCCAGGACCTCCACATCTGGCTTCTTCACCTGCGTGGTCGTCTGGGGGGGTGGGTTGCTTAGGAGTATTTCTGTCTGTAATAAAGCCCATTCTGATTGGCTGAGCCTTGCTCCACAATGGGTAGGACTATGCCCTCCCAGGCCCACCCATGAAATCCATAGATTAGGGCCTAATATATTTATATTGACTGATTTCCTTCTATGAACTGTAACTCAGTAAAATCTTTGAAATTGTTGCATGTTCCCTTTATATTTCTGTTCAGTATAATTTTGCCAACGAAATTGTCAGAATGAACTGGCTTAGATTAATAAAGAGGCCTACAATAATAGGCGATATTGGGTCCTGGACTTCCTGACGGGCTGCCCCCAGGTGGTGAAGGTAGGAAACATCTCCACTTCACTGATCCTCAACACTGGGGCCCCACAAGGATTTGTGCTCAGCCCCCTCCTGTACTCCCTGTTCACCCATGACTGCGTAGCCATGCACGCCTCCCAACTCAATCAACAAGTTTGCAGACGACACAACAGTAGTAGGCTTGATTACCAACAACGATGAGACAGCCTACAGGGAGGAGGTGAGGTATCTCGGAGTGTGGTGCCAGGACAATAACCTCTCACTCAACGTCAACAAAACAAAGGAGATGATCGTGGACTTCAGGAAACAGCAGAGGGAGTACCCCCCTATCCACATCGACGGGACAGCAGTGGAGAAGGTGGAAAGTTTTAAGTTCCTCGGCATACATATCACTGACAAACTAAAATGGTCCACCCACACAGACAGCGTGGTGAAGAAGGCGCAACAGCGTCTCTTCAACCTCAGGAGGCTGAAGAAATTTGGCCTGTCACCTAAAACCCTCAAAAACTTTTACAGATGCACAATTGAGAGCATCATGTCGGGCTGTATCACCACCTGGTACGGCAACTGCACCGCCCACAACCGCAGGTCTCTCCAGAGGGTGGTGCGGTCTGCACAACGCATCACCTCACCGGGGGCAAACTAACTGCCCTCCAGGACACCTACAGCACCCGATGTCACAGGAAGGCCAAAAAGATAATCAAGGACAATTAACACCCAAGCCACTGCCTGTTCACCCTGCTATCATCCAGAAGACGAGTTCAGTACAGGTGCATCAAAGCTGGGACTGAGAGACTGAAAAACAGCTTCTATCTCAAGGCCATCAGACTGTTAAACAGCCATCACTAGCACAGAGAGGCTGCTGCCTACATACAGACTTGAAAATCACTGGCCATTTTAATAAATGGAACACTAGTCACTTTAATAATGCCACTTTAATAATGTTTACATATCTTGCATTACCCATCTCAAATGTACAGTTGAAGTCGGAAGTTTACATACACTTAGGTTGGAGTCATTAAAACTCGTTTTTCAACCACTCCACAAATTTCTTGTTAACAAACTATAGTTTTGGCAGGTCAGTTAGGACATCTACTTTGTGCATGACACAAGTAATTTTTCCAACAATTGTTTACAGACAGATTATTTAATTTATAATTCACTGTATCACAATTCCAGTGGGTCAGAAGTTTACATACACTAAGTTGACTGTGCCTTTAAACAGCTTGGAAAATTCCAGAAAATGATGTTATGGCTTTAGAAGCTTCTGATAGGATAATTGACATCATTTGAGTCAATTGGAGGTGTACCTGTGGATGTATTTCAAGGCCTACCTTCAAACTCAGTGCCTCTTTGCTTGACATCATGGGAAAATCAAAAGAAACCAGCCAATACCTCAGAAAAAAATGGTAGACCTCCACAAGTCTGGTTCATCCTTGGGAGCAATTTCCAAACGCCTGAAGGTACCACGTTCATCTGTACAAACAATAGTACGCAAGTATAAACACCATGGGACCACACAGCTGTCATACCGCTCAGGAAGGAGACGCGTTCTGTTTCCTAGAGATTAACGTACTTTGGTGCGAGAAGTGCAAATCAATCCCAGAACAACAGCAAAGGACCTTGTGAAGATGCTGGAGGAAACAGGTACAAAAGTATCTATATCCACAGTAAATAGAGTCCTATATCGACATAACCTGAAAGGCCGCTCAGCAAGGAAGAAGCCACTGCTCCAAAATCACCATAAAAAAGCCAGACTACGGTTTGCAACTGCACATGGGGACAAAGATCGTACTTTTTGGAGAAATGTCCTCTGGTCTGATGAAACAAAAATAGAACTGTTTGGCCATAATGACCATTGTTATGTTTGGAGGAAAAATGGTGATGCTTGCAAGCTGAAGAACACCATCCCAACCGTGAAGCACAGGGGTGGCAGCATCATGCTGTGGGGGTGCTTTGCTGCAGGAGGGACCGGTGCACTTGACAAAATAGATGGCATCATGAGGAAGGAAAATTATGTGGATATCTTGAAGCAACATCTCAAGACATCAGTCAGAAAGTTAAAGCTTGGTCGCAAATGGGTCTTCCAAATGGACAATGACCCCAAGCATACTTCCAAAGTTGTGGCAAAATGGCTTAAGGACAACAAAGTCAAGGTATTGGAGTGGCCATCACAAAGCCCTGACCTCAATCCTATAGAAAATGCGTGGGCAGAACTGAAAGTGTGTACGAGCAAGGAGGCCTACAAACCAGACTCAGTTACACCAGCTCTTTCAGGAGGAATGGGCCAAAATTCACCCAACGTATTGTGGGAAGCTTGTGGAAGGCTACCCAAAACGTTTGACCAAAGTTAAACAATTTAAAGGCAATATGTGTATGTAAACTTCCGACTTAAACTGTATTCTATACTATCTATTGGATCTTAGCCTATGCCACTCTGATAATGACATTGCTCATCCATATATTTATATATTCATATTCCTTTACTTAGATTTGTGTGTTTTAGGTTTTTGTTGTGGAAATGTTAGATATTACTTGCTAGATATTGCTGCACTGTCAGAACTAGAAGCACAAGCATTTCACTACACTCGCGATAACATCTGCTAACCATGTGTGTGTGACCAATACATTTGATTTGACTGTGAGTAGTCCCAGTAAATGCCATCTTGGATGCTGTCTCCAGTTCTTTATAGCTCAATGGTGATTCCCCCTTCAGGATTGTCACTAGCTACCACAGCCACAAAGTCAAAATTGACTGGATCGTAAAAATTCATGAAAACAAACATTTGCTTGAAATTTTTTTGCTTTTTGTTTATATTTTATCCTAACCTCGTTTGCAACAGTAAGATATTGGGTTGGATAATTATAGTTTGAAAGCCTTTTGGTCACTGCCGGTCTACCTCTTGCCACTGGAGGTCACTAGAGGACCATATTGTGGCTGTAGTATGATGAATAAAACAAAAACATACAGTAGAGGTGGGAGGAAAAACAAAGTATGTAATAATTACAAAACATTAGATTTTTATTACAACATCTTAACAAATACAATACACTGATTCAAAACAACTTTACTCGTCAATTAAGATATCTAAGCGTCTTCATGTTGCCACTGGTCTTCTTGAATTGAATACTTTTACTCCGTTTTGCGTGGACGAACGAGCGTATTTGGTAAGAAGAGCTCCAGTAGTTTGCTTTTCTCCACACAAGTCCCTGTAGGAAAATAAATTATTAAGGATCAATCATTGTTAACACATTACAGAGAATCGTCATTCAGTATGAGGGTAAACCAAGCTTTCCAGATAAAGCAAGAAAGTTGGGCCAACACTACCTAGCTCTGTATGACACATTTTACATTTACATTTTAGTCATTTAGCAGACGCTCTTATCCAGAGCGACTTACAGTTAGTGAGTGCATACATTTTCATACTGGCCCCCCGTGGGAAACGAACCCATAACCCTGGCGTTGCAAGCGCCATGCTCTACCAACTGAGCTACAGGGGACACCACAAACATCTGGCACACAAGTCTAAATCTCTAATAGTAATTATTGTACAGTACAGAGACAACTGTCATTATGATGCTCAGTTGTACTCACTGTATGTAAGGGGTGATGTCCTCCTCGGTCCACTTCTCTCTCATGGTGAAGAGATGGGTGAATCTCTCCAGTGTGTCCTCGGGAAGATCTTCCACTCTCAGCAGAGATATGGTCTCTGGTTTGGTGCTGCGGTCCACAAGGGCTAGACTCTGTTTTGAAACCCATAACAATCTGGTCATATTCCACCTGGATAATCGTGTAATCATGTCTGCCAACAACCATCACGTCTTTAAATGTGTAATTACCATATTGCTGCAGCTAAAATGAAGCTTGCTGTAATGCCGAAAACGTAAACATGCATTATGACATCATTTGCAGTAGAATCTGAGAATAGTCTAGTCCAGATGTAAAAAAAAAAAAAAAAAGTAGTGTCTGTTAAAGACATGCTCTGGAACTTTGGTGACTAGCAAGTCTTTTTTAAAACCTCCTGATTTGGACTGGATGTGTCAATGTGTAGTTCATACATGCACAATCTATGAGCAGAAAAACTACCTTACCTCAATTAGCCACAGAATCCCTAGTTTGAAAGCAACTGTTTTCTGGAAGCTGTGCGGCGCCATTTTCCCTACATTTTCTGGACTAGGTTTAATCTGTGTCTGGAAAACTGGCCCATCCGTCTGCGCTGCCAGTCTTGCCCCCTCCTCACCTTCAGCTGGTCCAACCTGGTGCCCATGCCCTCTGGGACACTCTGCTGCCACACCTCCTGGAACTCTGACAGGTTGAACTTTACCGCGTTCTGCAGCAGCATCTGAGCAGTGGCTCTGCACACCTTGTCCTCGTTCAGCGCAAAGAACACCTCATCTGAAAAATATGACATTTGCGTTTATTATCAGTGAAATAGCTGCGAAGAGCTGAAATATTGCATGAGGGAACAGGTAGTTGGGCTGTGTCACTCTACAGCACACCAAAGCATTAAAAACAGAAAACGGACAATAGACAGTAGTTTCTTACTTACCGCCATCTGTGTAGCGCCTTCCATAACAGTTCAAGCTATGCTCTATCATCTCCCTGGGCAGGAGAAGGGGTTTGGGTGAGTAAAGAAATACATGTATTCCCCACCCCACATACATGCACACTTTAATGTTTTCATGATGATTACATTCAAAAGAACAGAGCTTCCGAACACGTCGGTTCGATGCACATTTCAGATATGCGTTGTGCTGAGCCTTCAGTCAGATGTGGCCTTTGACAGAGCTTGTAACATGATGACTACCTACCTACTAAAGAATTACAACAAACTACTCTCCACTTGACCATGTTGTTACCCATTTCTTTCAATACTGTAATGTTGACTAACTGCACCTACTGTGGCTCCAGACATCCTAACTCCTCCAGACTGACACTGAGAGGGACTTTACTGAAGGACCAGGACTCCGAGTCCACCAGCTGAGTGACATGACCCAGTAACTTCATCTCATAGTCAAAATCCAACAGCCTCCAGTAGCCTGGAATACACAAGAGGGGAATATGTGAAAGAGCACAGGACAAACAAACACATCATCATACATGTGGATACACCAAGGCCAGCATGTTCTTTAATGAATAGACACAAACCACATACAGTAGTTCACATATCTAAATGGAAATTGTGAGAAAAAAAACATTTGGAAGATCTGAGAATCATTTTTACCGTTGACCTCACAGGCATGAATAGTCTGTAGTTGAGCCTCCAGTTCCTCCTCGCTTGCTTGGATTCTTTCAAGCAAGTCTCCCATAGTGTACTGCCAAAAGGAAACGTTTTATCAAGTAGTTCTCCCATAGTGTACTGTCAAAAGGAAACGTTTTATCAAGCAGGTCTCCCATAGTGTACTGCCAAAAAGAAACGTTTTATCAAGTAGTTCTCCCCTAGTGTACTGTCAAAAGGAAACGTTTTATCATGCAGGTCTCCCATAGTGTACTGCCAAAAGGAAACGTTTTATCAAGTAGTTCTCCCATAGTGTACTGTCAAAAGGAAACGTTTTATCAAGCAGGTCTCCCATAGTGTACTGCCAAAAGGAAACGTTTTATCAAGTAGTTCTCCCATAGTGTACTGCCAAAAGGATACGTTTTATCAAGCAGGTCTCTTATAGTGTACTGCCAAAAGGGAACGTTTTATCAAGCAGGTCTCCCATAGTGTACTGCCAAAAGGAAACGTTTTATCAAGCAGGTCTCCCATATTGTACTGCCAAAAGGAAACGTTTTATCAAGCAGTTCTCCCATAGTGTACTGCATTTACATTACATTTTAGTCATTTAGCAGACGCTCTTATCCAGAGCGACTTACACAGTTAGTTTATTTTTCATACTGGCCCCCCTTGGGAATCGAACCCACAATCCTGGCGTTGCAAACGCCATGCTCTACCAACTGAGCTACATCCCTGCCGGCCATTCCCTCCCCTACCCTGGACTACCCTGGGCCAATTGTGCGCCGCCCCATGGGTCTCCCGGTCACGGCCGGCTACGACAGAGCCTGGATTCGAACCAGGATCTCTAGTGGCACAGCTAGCACTGCGATGCAGTGCCTTAGACCACTGCGCCACTCGGGAGACTGCCAAAGGAAACGTTTTATCAAGCAGGTCTCTTATAGTGTACTGCCAAAAGGAAACGTTTTATCAAGTAGTTCTCCCATAGTGTACTGCCAAAAGGTAACGTTTTATCAAGTAGTTCTCCCATAGTGTACTGCCAAAAGGAAACGTTTTATCAAGCAGGTCTCCCATAGTGTACTGCCAAAAGGAAACGTTTTATCAAGCAGTTCTCCCATAGTGTACTGCCAAAAGGAAACGTTTTATCAAGCAGGTCTCCCATATTATACTACCAAAAGGAAACGTTTTATCAAGCAGGTCTCCCATATTGTACTACCAAAAGGAAATGTTTTATCAAGCAGGTCTCCCATATTGTACTACCAAAAGGATACGTTTTATCAAGCAGGTCTCCCATAGTGTACTACATTTTACATTTGAGTCATTTAGCAGACACTCTTATCCAGAGCGACTTACAGTAGTGAGTGCATACACTTCTATACTTTTTTCGTACTGGTCTCTCATGGGAATCGAAGCCACAACTCTGGCATTTCAAGCGCCACTGAGCCACACGGGACAGTGTACTACCAAAAGGAAACGCTTAAAAACAGAGAAAGTTAGCATAGAGGCAATCATCAAGAATCCATAGGTTTATTTTACTCAGTGTCACTCAGTGCACAGTTCCACAATAGAGATGATCTTCTAGCATGTTCTGGCCTTTCTTCCACTAACAGCTGCACTTGTCTTTTCTTAGGGGCACTGACTTTGCTGATAGTTGCTTTGATGAAAAGTTTGACTTGCTATGAATGTGATATGTGGTTGTCTTACCTAGCTACTCTGGATAAATGAGTCTGCTAAATGGCATATATTATTATATTGTACAGTTAATAAGTACCTTCCCCTCTGTGACATCCTCCTGCCCACTGATAACTGGGCCTTCGTACGGATTCTCCATCAGAAGTTTCTTCAGCTTCTTTAGCCTGGGATGAGTCTTTCTCAACTCCCAGTAACTGTTAGAAAAGCCCCAAATCTGGCGGGAAAAAAGGGCATTTTTAGCCCCGTATACATTTCATCATATTATTTGACACTACAACATTCTGTAGGTACTGGAGAGTGTTGTTGGTGTGTAACATTTGGGGAAAGTCGTACAGTACTGAGAACATTGAATGATGTAGCCACTGCGCAGGTGAACACAGTGCATTAGAAAAACATGTAATATATCTCAATGCATCACAATGAACTCACTGTGTTATAATGTCTATAGTTATTTAGTGTGCGTGTGTAAACACGTTAACTTAATATCTACTGTACAGACGTTCAAGTCCAGATCAGTGACTTTCAAAATGGCTGTCACACAAGAGACATTCATTGTGTTCAGAGAGTTGTTAGACATCTACCTGTGCATGGACCAGCTGAGAGCTGGCCTGGTTGTCAGTAGTCAGCTGATCTGGAGTCAGGCAGCCAGGTACTAACAGCAGCAGGTTGGAGGTGTCAGCTATCTTCAGGTCATAAGTCTTGTCTTCACTGCACAGGACAGCTCTCTCATCCTGGTCTCCTCTGATAACAAGGCTGCAGCAGAGAACAAGGATAAAGGAGAGAGATTGTTGAGATGGTTGACGTGTAGAGAGACTGTTTAAGGTTGACGTGTAGAGAGGCTGTTTAACGTTGACGTGTAGAGGCTGTTTAACGTTGACGTGTAGAGGCTGTTTAACGTTGACGTGTAGAGGCTGTTTAACGTTGACGTGTAGAGAGACTGTTTAAGGTTGACGTGTAGAGAGGCTGTTTAACGTTGACGTGTAGAGGCTGTTTAACGTTGACGTGTAGAGGCTGTTTAACGTTGACGTGTAGAGGCTGTTTAACGTTGACGTGTAGAGGCTGTTTAATGTTGACGTGTAGAGGCTGTTTAATGTTGATGTGTAGAGGCTGTTTAATGTTGACGTGTAGAGGCTGTTTAATGTTGACGTGTAGAGAAAGTGGCAACAGCTGGATGAGTTGTTACACCAGGGCTGGACAAATCTCCTCCAATACAGGTAGTGGGTGGGTAGCCCTTGATCATGACTCTCAGTTCCATTACATCACACATAAGAGTAATTGGATGAAGGCGTCTTCTGTAGGGGGAGTTTAAATAAGGACCATGACTCTGTCTGAACATTAACCCGCATCGCTTGGATGAAGGCGTCTTCTGTAGGGGGAGTTTAAATAAGGACCATGACTCTGTCTGAACATTAACCCGCATCGCTTGGATGAAGGCGTCTTCTGTAGGGGGAGTTTAAATAAGGACCATGACTCTGTCTGAACATTAACCCGCATCGCTTGGATGAAGGCGTCTTCTGTAGGGGGAGTTTAAATAAGGACCATGACTCTGTCTGAACATTAACCCGCATCGCTTGGATGAAGGCGTCTTCTGTAGGGGGAGTTTAAATAAGGACCATGACTCTGTCTGAACATTAACCCGCATCGCTTGGATGAAGGCGTCTTCTGTAGGGGGAGTTTAAATAAGGACCATGACTCTGTCTGAACATTAACCCGCATCGCTTGGATGAAGGAGTCTTCTGTAGGGGGAGTTTAAATAAGGACCATGACTCTGTCTGAACATTAACCCGCATCGCTTGGATGAAGGCGTCTTCTGTAGGGGGAGTTTAAATAAGGACCATGACTCTGTCTGAACATTAACCCGCATCGCTTGGATGAAGGCGTCTTCTGTAGGGGGAGTTTAAATAAGGACCATGACTCTGTCTGAACATTAACCCGCATCGCTTGGATGAAGGCGTCTTCTGTAGGGGGAGTTTAAATAAGGACCATGACTCTGTCTGAATATTAACCCGCATCTCTTGCAGTACCGTTCTGGAAGCATACGGACCTCCTTATCTTTCATATCGGCCAGAAATTATTTTCAAAAAAACAAAAAAAGGTACAATTAATACACATTTATAGGGTTAGGGTTCCCACATGCCATATTTCCATGTTTCAGCGGTTGTTTACGGAAAACAGACGGAAGACAGAGCAGACTACCTGTGCTAATTAGCTATCTGTGTCTCCCAACACCTGTGTGTAAACAGAAGACAGACGCCACAAACGTGTTGTCACTGAAAAATAATGTTGGTTGCAACTGTTTTAAAACCGGTTAATACAGTGTACAGTAAGTGTGTATTTTGCATTTGTGAAATTATTTTTTAAATAATATAATAATAATAATATGCCATTTAGCAGACGCTTTTATCCAAAGCGACTTACAGTCATGCGTGCATACATTATTATTTTTGTGTATGGGTGGTCCCGGGGATCGAACCCTCTAAATGTGATATGAAAGTAGAGTGATTTATATTTCTAGAACCGTACCGCAATTGTGAATCGATTCACGTTTAGTTTGAGTATTTGGCTGTTTTGGCTTCCAGATGTAAGGTCCTTGGACTAAGGAGTAACATTAGGCTCCTTTAGTCCAATATTGGGCTAGAGGGTGTACAGCCTTTTGATCCATCCCTGCTTTGGTCCAACACACGGGATTCAGCTTATCAAGGTCCTGATCAGATCAATCGTAGAATCAGGTGTGTTAGAGCAGGGTTGGAGCAAAAGCCTGCAGACATCCAGTAGCTCTGAACCCAGAACAAAATCTCGCGTGAACCAACCAACCAGTCACCTAGTACGGTTGTTTAGAAGAGACAACTCACGGCAAACTTTCTATTAACATAACTAGCTATGTCTATTAACGTAACTGTGTTTAATCTCTTAACTGTGTATTTATGATGAATTAGCTACATTGTAACTATGCAGATACTTTACCTCTTTCCTGCTTCTATGTGTTTACAGAGCGCGTCATCCAGTTCCATCAGGCAGTAGTCTCCGGACGAGATGCTTTCTCCGAAAGTTAAACAGTGAATTGTGTTCTGCAAATCATTCTCTTTTAGTTTGGCGATTTGTAGGGTAGCCTGTACCTCTTCTAATGTTCTCGACATTTGGTCCTTATATATAAGATAGATATCTATTTTGTAGTGTAATCCAATCAAATGTGATTCTCGCTAGATCAACTTTCCCGCAATATATACCGGAAGTACGAAGGCATATTTGATTGACAGAGGCATAGGCCAATGAATGTCTCGATGACTTCACGTTCTCCCTCCTATGATGCACTCGATTTATGTCCCCGCAGCACGCTAAGTTCACCTGACATGGGTGCACGGTGCTAAAATCTACCACTGGAAATTATGAGATGGAACCCAACCATACCGCCCCATGTGGTGCGCTTGATCTAGCTCGCCTAGCACACCGGGTGAGTGCAGTTTGTTGGTTTGAGACTAGTCCACTGATCCGACTCTGTAATATTTGCATATACCGCGCCTTCTTGGTCAACTTCCACAGTGCCGTCAGCAATGCCCACTTGTCTTGAGCGTTGCCAATTTAGCAACTTTGTCGCTATATTAAGTGAGTTTTCAGACCCCTCCAGCGACTTTTATTGGTAAAAGATTCTAGCGACAAATGTTGATGTATTTCATGCTGCCTTTGTTGTTTTGACACAGGGGGTTTCTATGGTTTTGATAGCATTTAGCGACGTTTCCCACTCAATTCTGCCGCACATGATAGTTGGAGAAGCTCTCTGTGCAACAGAAGTCACAGCAACGACGCACACACATGCCGCGTTACGTGATAGTTGAAACTAGGAAACTCGGACATTTCCGAATTGCTAACGGGGTGCACGCGGCACGTGTATAACTACAACCTATTAGCAAGTCGGAAATATCCGAGTTCCGACAAGCACTTGAACGCGGCAACAGTCAGCGAAGCACAATGTGCGGCGAAAGACGGCGAAAACGTTACGTGGGGGACCGCAGTTGTGCCGCAGCTAAGCAAAATCGTGATGTGACGTCATCGCGGCAACGGTAAAACGTCATCTAGCGTCTTCTGGCGACAAATCAAGAAGCCAATAGCAGATCTCACTGAAAAATTGTTGGCGACACTGCACTGTGTCAACGTGCTTTTCATGATAGGATCGTGTAGTAAACAGAGGCAGAGGTGCGAGGGGAGCTCATTACTGAAGAAATATATGCAAATGTCACGAGGAATCGCTGTTCTTTGGATGAAACTTTACCGACGAGAAAATATTATGCATATATTTGATGGTTAGCGGACCAGTTTAATTTCTAGAATACAAAAGAAGTTCAACATTAAACTAGCCAAACTAGCCTCCCCTCTGGCATAACGATAGCAGCTGATAATTTTTCCCTCTGCGAAACTAGTTTTTTTAAATGAATTTCTCAGATTATGCTGCTGGTTTGCAAATCTAGGACAACGTGATCTCGAGGAACAATAGATCAGCTATTTTTCATCCATGGTGGTTGCAAGGTAAATTATAAATTTTTGATGCATTTAAATGTGCAAGTAATGATCAAATACTACAGCACGTGTGTGTCAGAGAAGGACCACAGCAGGAGAGTTTTGCCTGTGATCATGGAGAATATGATTGCACTGTGAGCTAACGTTATCTAATATCCAGTTTATTTCAATAGATTGTGCTGTGCTGTTGATCTTCTGCAATGCATGATAAACAAATGACTGGTTACGTCACAGTTATGACACTGTAATACAGTATAGCTACAGTCATTAGGGCAGAATACAGTTGAGCTATTCAGACAGTTGCCTATCCATATGTAATTGACAAGCCATGCATGGTGAACTGTAGCACGTTTTCACAGGCGATGATGCCTTGGCTTGTGTACAGTATTTAAAGTGCTGATAATAGTTCCGTTATTTTGACAGTTGTAAAGAGATGGATGGTATCGGGAACACAATGCAGAAGAAGGCTGCGGAGCTCGAGCGCATGGCCGAGGTTCTGGTCACCGGAGAGCAGTTGAGGTAGGAGTGGCTGGCTCGAGCTGAGAGCTCTGTATGATCCTGTTCAAACTGTGTTGCGGCTGTTCAAACAAAGGCGTGAATTGTCCCCATTTCAAACCAATGCACAAATACAATACAATACCTGTCTGCAATGTGAGTGTGTATTGCATTGTCCTGGCCTAGTGCACACAATATGATTATTTCAAGTGTCAAAGGTTTTTGTGCATCGTGTAACTGACAGCAATTATTTAATTCATTAATTGTGGTGTCAATCTGAAGATCACTGCTGCTTGTGTTAGTTTAAGGGAAATAACACCTGCTATTTGTGGACCAACAGAGCAAACACACACACACCCTTGGCCCATAATAGTGGTGCCATAAAAAGCACTATTGAAATAGTGAGATAGCAAGAAGGGACACCTTGTGAGTGTCAACATCAGTGAAATGACTAATTATAATTGGCATTGAAAGGTTTTATCACCTGTCAGATGTGTGTGGGGAAAGTTGCTGTGTGTTCGCAGGACTTTATCATCATGGTCAAATCACATCAATAAACTCAATGTCAGTATTCCCAATCACGATTCATCTTTGACCCTCACTAAAATGGTCTCTTTTAACTAGGGCTGTGATGATACCAGTATCGCATTTTTTTTTTTTTATACTGCAAAAATGAGAACAGGAAGCAGACCGTCCTTTAAAAACCTGCTGTATGTAGAATATTGTGTGCTATAACTTGGAATATAAATGTGTCTCTGGATGACAACGTAATGTTTTCCTAAAGGAGTTAAATATGCTTTGTTTTGTTTCCTTGCCACGATACTAACAAGTATCATCCCAGCCCTACTTTTAACCTGCCACAGCATTGCACAGTACTAGTCTGGTGTAGTTGCCATGTCTTTTAATCTGCCACAGCATTGCACAGTACTAGTCTGGTGTAGTTGCCATGTCTTTTAACCTGCCACAGCATTGCACAGTACTAGTCTGGTGTAGTTGCCATGTCTTTTAATCTGCCACAGCATTGCACAGTACTAGTCTGGTGTAGTTGCCATGTCTTTTAACCTGCCACAGCATTGCACAGTACTAGTCTGGTGTAGTTGCCATGTCTTTTAACCTGCCACAGCATTGCACAGTACTAGTCTGGTGTAGTTGCCATGTCTTTTAACCTGCCACAGCATTGCACAGTACTAGTCTGGTGTAGTTGCCATGTCTTTTAATCTGCCACAGCATTGCACAGTACTAGTCTGGTGTAGTTGCCATGTCTTTTAACCTGCCACAGCATTGCACAGTACTAGTCTGGTGTAGTTGCCATGTCTTTTAACCTGCCACAGCATTGCACAGTACTAGTCTGGTGTAGTTGCCATGTCTTTTAACCTGCCACAGCATTGCACAGTACTAGTCTGGTGTAGTTGCCATGTCTTTTAACCTGCCACAGCATTGCACAGTACTAGTCTGGTGTAGTTGCCATGTCTTTTAATCTGCCACAGCATTGCACAGTACTAGTCTGGTGTAGTTGCCATGTTTTTCTCCCAACAATGTAATGACACATGCTTAGTGTAAATAAGAACAGGAAGACTTGTCTCTCATTGAATAGAGGTCATCTGGGGATAGGCTATGTCTGCGTCCCAAATGGTACCCTATTGCCTTTGTAGTGTATGGAAATAGGGTGCCCTGTCTTAGACATGCCACCACAGATGTTGCTGGCTACTGGCTAGCACTAGCTGTGCTGCCTGGAATAATTGGTCACAGCTGAACACAGTGCACCTGGCACCTGCCCCTTTGGCCCAGTTGAACAACAGTACAAGACATGCTGTTGTGTTGAAGATTAGCTTCACTCACATTATAACATGACATGAGCCTATGCTTCCTTGAGTTCTGTAGGGTTAGAATGGTATTTTGGACCCCTGGTTTATAATTATTGTGAGGAAACCAAGCCGTGTGGTTCATGGCGGGTTGCCCTGTGGGTTTAGGTTACACGCTGCGTCCCAAATGGCACCTTATGCCCTGCATAGTGCACTACTTTGACCAGAGCCCTATAGGGCCTCGAGGCTCGGACTGAGCTGCCAAATCTAATCCAGGAGACGCTAGCCAGTAGTAGATTCTACAGAGACCAAGAAGAGCCAGAGGAGCAGCTGTAATGAATGATGGCTGTTTGTTAGCTTTCTCCATTTAACATTATAGGTAAATCACTCCGATAAACACAAGGGCTATCCAGGACACGTCTTGAGGACGATTACTTTTATTCCTAGTTCTTTAACTAATCCGCTTTCTAGTGGTTTTAGTTGTAGTGTTGTTCATGGGTCGCTCTCACTGACCAGTCCAAGAGGCTACATAACATTTGCATTACTCTGCTGTGAACATGTACTGTAGGTGCGCTTTGAGACGGTGTCGTCGTTAAGGTTAAAGGATCATTCAGTTAGACAGCTAGATTCACTTTCGTTGGCCAATCTTGAGCTTTGGCTCGTCAGCCTCAACCTCTCCTCTCCTGCTTGATTTAGTTGCACATCTGCTATCTTTCGTCATCTTCGTACTGAAAGAAGAGCCAGAATAGACAAGGAACCCAGACTGTGTGTAAAGAGTTTTTATTCTATCCTGTCTGTCTGCGGAGGCCTGGGACATTTAACGACCTGGACAGACACTCCTCCTCACTCAGACCTGACTGATGACTGATTTATATGAAGTGATACCACCTACATGACAGACCTGACTGATGACTGATTTATATGAAGTGATACCACCTACATGACAGACCTGACTGATGACTGATTTATATGAAGTGATACCACCTACATGACAGACCTGACTGATGACTGATTTATATGAAGTGATACCACCTACATGACAGACCATTATACATACTGTCAACAGTTGAAACTTGTTTTAATCGTTCATTTTAGAATGTTTCAGTTAGTTAATTTGTAGTGAGGACATCTGTCAAACTTTATTGGAAGTGCACCACCTATATAAGGATTTCTTAATCCCTCTGTACATCCTCCTCAGACCTGTCTACTTAATCCCTCTGTACATCCTCCTCAGACCTGTCTACTTAATCCCTCCGTACATCCTCCTCAGACCTGTCTACTTAATCCCTCCGTACATCCTCCTCAGACCTGTCTACTTAATCCCTCCGTACATCCTCCTCAGACCTGTCTACTTAATCCCTCCGTACATCCTCCTCAGACCTGTCTACTTAATCCCTCTGTACATCCTCCTCAGACCTGTCTACTTAATCCCTCTGTACATCCTCCTCAGACCTGTCCACATACTCCCTCTGTACATCCTCCTCAGACCTGTCTACTTAATCCCTCTGTACATCCTTCTCAGACCTGTCTACTTAATCCCTCTGTACACCCTCCTCAGGCCTGTCTACTTAATCCCTCTGTACATCCTTCTCAGACCTGTCTACTTAATCCCTCTGTACACCCTCCTCAGGCCTGTCTACTTAATCCCTCTGTACATCCTCCTCAGACCTGTCTACTTAATCCCTCTGTACACCCTCCTCAGGCCTGTCTACTTTATCCCTCTGTACATCCTCCTCAGACCTGTCTACTTAATCCCTCTGTACATTCTCCTCAGACCTGTCTACTTAATCCCTCTGTACATCCTCCTCAGACCTGTCTACTTAATCCCTCTGTACATCCTCCTCAGACCTGTCTACTTAATCCCTCTGTACATCCTCCTCAGACCTGTCTACTTAATCCCTCTGTACATCCTCCTCAAACCTACTTAATCCCTCTGTACATCCTCCTCAGACCTGTCTACTTAATCCCTCTGTACATCCTCCTCAGAGCTGTCTACTTAATCCCTCTGTACACCCTCCTCAGATCTGTCTACTTAATCCCTCTGTACATCCTCCTCAGACCTGTCTACTTAATCCGTCCGTACATCCTCCTCAGACCTGTCTACTTAATCCCTCTGTACACCCTCCTCAGACCTGTCTACTTTATCCCTCTGTACATCCTCCTCAGACCTGTCTACTTAATCCCTCTGTACATTCTCCTCAGACCTGTCTACTTAATCCCTCTGTACATCCTCCTCAGACCTGTCTACTTAATCCCTCTGTACATCCTCCTCAGACCTGTCTACTTAATCCCTCTGTACATCCTCCTCAGACCTGTCTACTTAATCCCTCCGTACATCCTCCTCAGACCTGTCTACTTAATCCCTCTGTACATCCTCCTCAGACCTGTCTACTTAATCCCTCTGTACATCCTCCTCAGACCTGTCTACTTAATCCCTCTGTACATCCTCCTCAGACCTGTCTACTTAATCCCTCTGTACATCCTCCTCAGACCTGTCTACTTAATCCCTCTGTACATCCTCCTCAGACCTGTCTACTTAATCCCTCTGTACATCCTCCTCAGACCTGTCTACTTAATCCCTCTGTACATCCTCCTCAGACCTGTCTACTTAATCCCTCTGTACATCCTCCTCAGACCTGTCTACTTAATCCCTCTGTACATCCTCCTCAGACCTGTCTACTTAATCCCTCTGTACATCCTCCTCAGACCTGTCCACTTTAGGGCACACGTATACCTACATAAGGACTTCATAACACAATCCTAATCCATCCATACACATAATCCTCAGACCTGTCTAACTAACGTAGTATTGACAGATGTCCTACCCGGTAACACTTTATTTGAGGAGCAAAACCTATTAGGTTACATAAGTGCTTCATAACACATTCATAATCCATACACTGCACTCATAAGCAGAATTCTCTGAATATCCTTTTATGTTACACAATGTCCGTAACTTCAAATGAACACAATCTAATTCAATGAAGGATATAAAACAAGTGTAACTTGTCGACTTTAAAAAACATAGCCTATACTTTGAGTCAGCATGCTGTTGTGTAACAATGACTATCTAACCTAATCACCGTTCTGAGGCCACCAATGTGCACCACACTGTTTGTTGTTGTCACTTCCTCTTGGAGACAACCACCAGGAAACTGGAACATGTGGTACGAATACACAATACATGTACATACATGTCCTTCCTGAGAGAGTGAACATGAAGTACAGACGCGTGAAAGAGGAGCTAAGGCTATGTTATAAAAGACTGTACATACAGGACGGGGGGAGAGAGAGAGGGGAGAGAGAGAGAGAGGGGAGGGGGAGAGAGAGAGAGGGGAGGGGTGGGGGAGAGAGCGAAGGAGGGGGGGAGAGAGACAGAGGAGAGGGGGGGAGAGAGAGAGAGAGGGCAAAGGAGGGGGGAGAGAGCGAAGGAGGGGGGAGAGAGCGAAGGAGGAGGGGAGAGAGCGAAGGAGGGGGGAGAGACAGAGGAGAGAGAGACGGAGAGGGGGAGAGAGAGACAGAGAGGGGAGCGAGGGGAGAGACAGAGAGGGGAGAGAGAGACAGAGAGGGGAGACAGAGAGTGGGGGGAGAGAGAGGGGGTAGGGGGGAGAGACAACGGAGGGGAGAGAGAGAGTGGGGGGAGAGAGAAGTTATGTCAGTATAGGAGAAGTTATGTCACTACAGTTACAAAGCATGTCAATAGCCTGACGTTGTGTTGTTCCACAGACGAGGTAAGAATAGTCTACATTACTAGCTATAGGCCTAATCTTTCCTGAACATGTGTACTGTAGTTACAGCATATGACAGAGAGACCGAGAGAGAGACCGAGAGAGAGACCGAGAGAGAGACCGAGAGTCAGCTCCTGAGTGGCGCAGTGGTCTAAGGCACTGCATTGCAGTGCTAACTGTGCCACTAGAGATCCTGGTTCGAATCCAGGCTCTGTCGCAGCCGGCCGCGACCGGGAGACTCATGGGCGGCGCACAATTGGCCCAGCGTCGTCCAGGGTAGGGGAGGGAATGACCGGCAGGGATGTAGCTCTGTTGATAGAGCATGGCGTTTGCAACGCCAGGGTTGTGGGTTCGATTCCCATGGGGGGCCAGTATAAAAATAAAAAAAGATGAAAAAAAAAAGAAAGTAAATAAATAAAATGTATTCACTAACTGTAAGTCGCTCTGGATAAGAGCGTCTGCTAAATGACTAAAATGTAAATGTAAAATGACAGAGAGGGAGACAGAGAAGGAGACCGAAAGGGAGAGAAACTACAGTTTGTTCATAGCCTGATGTTGTGTTGTTCGTTCCACAGGTTGCGTCTCCATGAAGGGAAGGTGATTAAGGACCGCAGGCATCACCTGAGGACGTATCCCAACTGCTTCGTGGCCAAGGAGCTGATCGACTGGCTGCTGGAGCACAAGGAGGCGTCAGACAGAGACACAGCCATCAAGATCATGCAGAAACTCCTGGACCAGAGCATCATCCATCACGGTAGGGCCTTCTGACAGGACCAGTGACATCTGGGTTGTGTTCATTAGGAACCAAATGGAAGGAAACGGACTGAAACAGAGAGATTTCCTGGACCTGTCCAATAAGAAGCGCTCATTTCTGTTTTCTGTTGCTAAGCGTTTTGTTATGGTGTGCCCTAATTAATACTCCCCTGAGCTTGGCATTTTCTGGGAACAGCCAGATCCTGCTTCTCTACAGTCTTCTGACATCTGGGTCTCATTCATTACGGCAATCGACAGAAAATGTTTTTTTTGTATCCAGATAGTCCTTCCCTCTTTCAAACGGTTTTTCTTTCGTTTGGTGCCTAATGTTTTTTGGGGTCATTTTCTGTGAAGAGACAAATCCTCTGTCTCTCTAGTTCTGTTGGCTGTCTTTTCTCTCAGCCAGTTTGGATGTAGCCTAGCACAACAATGTCTTGTTGAAGGTTAATATGTAGGATGACCTATGAGTTTCCAGAAAGCTGTGTAGCTAACATAACACTTTAAACTCAGACCTCACCACTCAAAGAACAGCAAAGTGCTTAATTTGTCAATTTTATATCACTTCAGAGGATTGACTGGCACTGGGTTGTCGAGAGAAATATAATGCCATTATTAACTACGAAGATTTCGGGTAAATTCACCTCTGTTTAGTGGGCTGTTTGTGTGGAAAAAAGTTGAGGCAATTGTCAGTTAGCTAAATGTAAACAAACATTGTTCCTTTTTTTGTGTTGCAGTTTGTGACGAACACAAGGAGTTCAAAGACATGAAACTCTTCTATCGCTTCAGGAAAGATGACGGGACGTTTCCGCTGGACAACGAAGCCAAGGTCTTCATGAGGGGACAACGGATATATGAAAAGTATGTTTTTCAAGTGTTACTATGTTGGTTTATTAATCAATTCAATGAACCGAGATTGCCTTTTGATCTGTTGACGGAGAGATACAAGCTTTTACTCATTTCAGTGAGTGCTTACTCACTATATACAATCAATTAAATATGTTCTGAACAGTATTCTTTTTAGGGGGTAGGCATCCTGTTTGTGTTGTTGTTTTTACCAGGCTAGTACATGGTGTTGTTCAGCAGGCAGGCGAGAGTGGTTAGAGCCTAATAGTTTCCATAGAAACCCCCTCCTCAACCGGATTGATCTCATTCAGTCACTCTGCCAGCTACAGTCATCTCTCTCTCTCTCTCTCTCTCTCTCTCTCTCTCGCTCTCTCTCTCGCTCTCGCTCTCACTCTCGCTCTCGCTCTCTCTCTCTCTCATGAGAAAATGAGTTTTGATCAGTCATAGAAATAAAAGTGCTGAAAACAAATTGGCTCCCTATTTAAAAAGACGATGGAGAACAAGTTATGAAGGAAAAATACTGGAGTTTTGGTGCAAGTCCAGCCAACTAGCGCAAAAATAATATTGCGATATTGTCAAAACAATACGATATTTCGTCAAAAATAATATCCCGATATGTAACTGCATCGACCCCCCCCCCCATCACTAAATCAAACCCCAGTCGCCAAGAGGGGTGTGTGGTCTGGAGTTGGCTGCATTACTGCTAGACCTGACTCAGCAGTAATACAGACAGAACATTCTAGCAGCATAGCCCATAGCAGCGTGCTGTGTGATTTGCTATGCAGTTTGTAGTTGGACCGTATCAACTGTCATTCATTCAGGATGGTTTCTATGGAATTGACTTTTCCTGACCTCTGTTTACTCTGTGCACTGGCAGTAAATGCTTTGTTACAGTGTGTCAACTGACAACTTAAATACTCCACTCCACTCATGACAGAGACAATTGTTATTGTTAACCCTGTTGCCTAGAGAAAGTGTTGCTGTTGTAGTTCAGTGCGTTGATTAGTTATAAACATTGCGACAGGTTTGGAAGGCAGTATGTTGAAATTCACCCTCAGGCATCTTGTATTGGCTGCTACTACCTAACTTACTACACAGGAAGAATAAAAGTGTCTGTCTCTTTAGTTTATTCTCTGTTTAAGACTAGCCTCCCTTCCGACTCTCCTTAGGCTAGCCTCCCTTCCGAGTCTCCTTAGGCTAGCCTCCCTTCCGAGTCTCCTTAGGCTAGCCTCCCTGCCCTCTCTCCTTAGGCTAGCCTCCCTTCCCTCCCTCCTTAGGCTAGCCTCCCTGCCCCCTCTCCTTAGGCTAGCCTCCCTGCCCTCTCTCCTTAGGCTAGCCTCCCTGCCCCCTCTCCTTAGGCTAGCCTCCCTGCCCCCTCTCCTTAGGCTAGCCTCCCTGCCCTCTCTCCTTAGGCTAGCCTCCCTGCCCTCTCTCCTTAGGCTAGCCTCCCTGACCTCTCTCCTTAGGCTAGCCTCCCTGCCCCCTCTCCTTAGGCTAGCCTCCCTGCCCCCTCTCCTTAGGCTAGCCTCCCTGCCCTCTCTCCTTAGGCTAGCCTCCCTTCCCTCCCTCCTTAGGCTAGCCTCCCTGCCCTCTCTCCTTAGGCTAGCCTCCCTGCCCTCTCTCCTTAGGCTAGCCTCCCTTCCCTCCCTCCTTAGGCTAGCCTCCCTGCCCCCTCTCCTTAGGCTAGCCTCCCTGCCCTCTCTCCTTAGGCTAGCCTCCCTGCCCTCTCTCCTTAGGGCTAGCCTCCCTGACCTCTCTCCTTGAGGCTAGCCTCCCTGCCCCCTCTCCTTAGGCTAGCCTCCCTGCCCCCTCTCCTTAGGCTAGCCTCCCTGCCCTCTCTCCTTAGGCTAGCCTCCCTTCCCTCCCTCCTTAGGCTAGCCTCCCTGCCCCCTCTCCTTAGGCTAGCCTCCCTGCCCCCTCTCCTTAGGCTAGCCTCCCTGCCCCCTCTCCTTAGGCTAGCCTCCTGCCCTCTCTCCTTAGGCTAGCCTCCCTGCCCTCTCTCCTTAGGCTAGCCTCCCTGCCCTCTCTCCTTAGGCTAGCCTCCCTTCCCTCTCTCCTTAGGCTAGCCTCCCTGCCCCTCTCCTTAGGCTAGCCTCCCTGCCCCCTCTCCTTAGGCTAGCCTCCCTGCCCTCTCTCCTTAGGCTAGCCTCCCTGCCCTCTCTCCTTAGGCTAGCCTCCCTTCCCCCTCTCCTTAGGCTAGCCTCCCTGCCCCCTCTCCTTAGGCTAGCCTCCCTGCCCCCTCTCCTTAGGCTAGCCTCCCTGCCCTCTCTAGCCTCCCTGCTGTCTGACTGTGTCTGTGTTGAAGCTAGCAGCCAGCTCCACAGCAACCTTCTTTATGCCAGCTCCTGCTCCAGCCCCTGTGGTGGCTGAGCCATCCTCCCCCTGAGCCCTGACCTTTACAGTGTGTGTGTGTGGGGTGTAACAGGGAGACACAGGCAGGGCCATTGTCAGTGTTATGCTAGGCAGGGCCAGTGTTAGGGTGTATTTATGTAGTCACCATGGTAGAGGGACACATTTGTGCGTAGCCTGGTTTAGTGGAAGTATGTAGGCTACACTTCAGTCTTCACACTCACCAGACTAGAAACTGAGGCCACGATTCCAACAAGCACAGCTACAAACAAACAACCTGTGCAATATGATTGACTTTGTGTGTGTCCACCCCCCCCGGAATCCCAGCCCTAGTTCCCAGTACAGGAAGAGCCATTGTATTGTCCCCCCTCCGGAATCCCAGCCCTAGTTCCCAGTACAGGAAGAGCCGTTGTATTGTTGTTGTGCACGGTCTCGAAGCATCGGGGGATAAGTCAATGGGGACAATCGCAAGGCGATGTTTAACCACCTTGTTTGACTGACTATTGTCTTCCTGCCTGAACAACCAGGATGAAAAGAAACTTTAGTTCCTGGGCATATTTACACTTGCCTGGTAAATGGGCCAGTAGTGTTTAGAGTATGCACAGCATCCAGGCTCTGTCGTAGCCGGCCGTGACCGGGAGACCCATGGGGCGGCGCACAATTGGCCCAGCGTCGTCCAGGGTAGGGGAGGGAATGGCAGGCAGGGATGTTGGTAGAGCATGGCGTTTGCAACGCCAGGGTTGTGGGTTCGATTCCCGCGGGGGGCCACTATGAAAAAAATAATTAAAAAAAATTTTAAATTTTTTTTTTAAATAAAAACACAGAAAATTAAATACAAATAAATTTAAAAAAGGAAATACCGGTATAAAATAAATAAAAATAAATGTATGCACTCACTAACTGTAAGTCGCTCTGGATAAGAGCGTCTGCTAAATGACTAAAATGTAAATGTAAATGTAGAGGGTGGTGAACAACGCCTTGGAGAATCAACAAAGAGAACCTTTCCTTCTCACAACCAGCAGGGTGGTCTAAGCCCTTAGCCCAGGCCTGTGTGAAGTTCATGTTGGCGACAGCTTCCTCGTTCCGCCTTCACAAGCAGTTTAAGCATAATGTTTCCACTGGTCTCATTTGAAGGACTTGGAGAGTCTACAGTGCATACTGGTAATTAAACGTTGGAAAGTCTACAGTGCATACTGGTAATTAAACGTTGGAAAGTCTACAGTGCATACTGGTAATTAAACGTTGGAAAGTCTACAGTGCATACTGGTAATTAAACGTTGGAAAGTCTACAGTGCATACTGATAATTAAACGTTGGAAAGTCTACAGTGCATACTGGTAATTAAACGTTGGAAAGTCTAAAGTACATACTGGTAATTAAACGTTGGAAAGTCTACAGTGCATACTGATAATTAAACGTTGGAAAGTCTACAGTGCATACTGGTAATTCAATCAATCAATCAATTTTATTTTATATAGCCCTTCTTACATCAGCTAATATCTCGAAGTGCTGTACAGAAACCCAGCCTAAAACCCCAAACAGCTAGTAATGCAGGTGTAGAAGCACGGTGGCTAGGAAAAACTCCCTAGAAAGGTCAAAACCTAGGAAGAAACCTAGAGAGGAACCAGGCTATGAGGGGTGGCCAGTCCTCTTCTGGCTGTGCCGGGTGGAGATTATAACAGAACCATGCCAAGATGTTCAAAAATGTTCATAAGTGACAAGCATGGTCAAATAATAATCAGGAATAAATCTCAGTTGGCTTTTCATAGCCGATCATTAAGAGTTGAAAACAGCAGGTCTGGGACAGGTAGGGGTTCCATAACCGCAGGCAGAACAGTTGAAACTGGAATAGCAGCAAGGCCAGGCGGACTGGGGACAGCAAGGAGTCACCACGGCCGGTAGTCCCGACGTATGGTCCTAGGGCTCAGGTCTCTCAGTTGGCTTTTCATAGCCGATCATTAAGAGTTGAAAACAGCAGGTCTGGGACAGGTAGGGGGTTTCGTAACCGCAGGCAGAACAGTTGAAACTGGAATAGCAGCAAGGCCAGGCGGACTGGGGACAGCAAGGTGTCAGCATGCCCGGTAGTCCTGACGTATGGTCCTAGGGCTCAGGTTCTCAGAGAGAACGAGAGAATTAGAGAGAGCATACTTAAATTCACACAGGACACTGGATAAAACAGGAGAAGTACTCCAGGTATAACCAACTAACCCCAGCCCCCCGACACATAAACTACTGCAGCATAAATACTGGAGGCTGAGACAGGAGCGGTCCGGAGACACTGTGGCCCCATCCGAAGAAACCCCCGGACAGGGCCAAACAGGAAGGATATAACCCCACCCACTCTGCCAAAGCACAGCCCCCGCACCACCAGAGGGATATCCTCAACCACCAACTTACAATCCTGAGACAAGGCCGAGTATAGCCCACAGAGGTCTCCACCACAGCACAAACCAAGGGGGGGCGCCAACCCAGACAGGAAGATCACGTCAGTAACTCAACCCACTCAAGTGACGCACCCCTCCTAGGGACGGCATGAAAGAGCACCAGCAAGCCAGTGACCAGCAAGCCAGTGATTTAATTAAATGTTGGAAAGTCTACAGTGCATACTGGTAATTAAACGTTGGAAAGTCTACAGTGCATACTGGTAATTAAATGTTGGAAAGTCTACAGTGCATACTGGTAATTAAATGTTGGAAAGTCTACAGTGCATACTGGTAATTAAACGTTGGAAAGTCTACAGTGCATACTGGTAATTAAACGTTGGAAAGTCTACAGTGCATACTGGTAATTAAACGTAGGAAAGTCTACAGTGCATACTGGTAATTAAACGTTGGAAAAGTCTACAGTGCATACTGGTAATTAAACGTTGGAAAGTCTACAGTGCATACTGGTAATTAAACGTTGGAAAGTCTACAGTGCATACTGGTAATTAAACGTTGGAAAGTCTACAGTGCATACTGGTAATTAAACGTTGGAAAGTCTACAGTGCATACTGGTAATTAAACGTTGGAAAGTCTACAGTGCATACTGGTAATTAAACGTTGGAAAGTCTACAGTGCATACTGGTAATTAAATGTTGGAAAGTCTACAGTGCATACTGGTAATTAAACGTTGGAAAGTCTACAGTGCATACTGGTAATTAAACTTTGGAAAGTCTACAGTGCATACTGGTAATTAAACGTTGGAAAGTCTACAGTGCATACTGGTAATTAAACGTTGGAAAGTCTACAGTGCATACAGGTAATTCAACGTTAGAAAGTCTACAGTGCATACTGGTAATTAAACGTTGGAAAGTCTACAGTGCACAGTGCATATTTAACATTCCATAGAGTAGGAGTTATTCTGCTTACAGCAAGCAGGGCTCCGGTCCCAGGGTAATACAGTTTGCATTTATCCTGTTATGTGTTGACTCGTGGCCGTCACTTTTAAGACCGGCTGTATCTGGCTAACTGCCCGCTTGGGATTAATAAAGTTTATTGAATTGAATGGAATGGAATGGAGTGGAATTGAATGTAATTGAATGTGGACAGGCTTTTCTGTGGAACGTTCAGTAGTGTAATCCTGCTCTGCCTGATGTGTTTTATATCTTGGTAGCAGCCGGGTCAAACTCTGCAAACTTCTATTTACTGTTCTGTTGATAAGAAATACAAATAATTGTTTTGAAGGAGTTTTTGAAGGATGAAGCTCAGACCGTGGGCGTGATTCAGGCACGTGTTTTAGTTTCCCCTTTCTTATCTGGCACACATTTGTTTTCTTAACTCTCATTCTAAGTCGATAATGATTTATATATTCCGTGTTACTGATTCTTAGAAATTACTTAGCTATAATCTATCTGTGTGAATTATTATCATAAAATCAAAGATTAACAACAGCGTTAATCTGAACAACAGTAAGGAAAAACATTTTAGGTTTGAAACGTCTTGCAAACATAGCCCAAGAAAATCATATAGAAACATTGCAAATGCTTATCATACAAACAAATACTACTATGAATCCCCACACTACTGATCTGTAGTGAATGGACCAGAGCCAGTTGGGCTAGCAGGGGCTAGAGCTGACAGTCTGATAGTCACAGGAGACTGTGTTGGCGTCCTAAACAGCACCCTATCCCCTACACAGTGCACTACCTTTGACCAGGGCCCTAGATAGGAATACACTTGAGTGTATAAAACATTAGGAACACCTGCTCTTTCCATAACATAGACCGACCTGGTGAATCCAGGTGAAAGCTATGATTCCCTTATTGATGTAGATGAAGGGAAGAAGACAGGTTTAAAAAAAAAGATTTTTAGGCCTTATTATAATAATAATAATAATAATATGCCATTTAGCAGACGCTTTTATCCAAAGCGACCTTGAGACAATTGAGACATGGATTGTGTATGTGTGCCATTCAGAGGTTGAATGGGCAAGACTAAAGATTTAGGTGCCTTTGAATGGGGTATGGTAGTAGGTGCCAGGCGCATGTGAAATGCACTCATAACGTATGACACAAGCAATATATTTCGACTACGGTTCGTCTGGGCTTGCTATCCAGCAAAGCTTACTGCAGGCAGCTAACTAGGCAGAGCATTGTGTCATGGGAGGAGAAATACAGAATCTTCCAAAAATTACAAAAACAAGGAATCGTGCGGTATGACTAACAAAGAAACGATAAAACATCATAATGTATATCAAATCTTACAGTAGTGCATGTATAGCCCTGTGTAGCTCAGTTGGTAGAGCATGGCGCTTGCAACGCCAGGGTTGTGGGTTTGATTCCCACAGGGGGCCAGTATGAAGAAAAAAGGAATGTATGCACTCACTAACTGTAAGTCGCTCTGGATAAGAGCGTCTGCTAAATGACTAAAATGTAACTGGTTATAAAGTGGCGGAGTTGTCCTTTTAAATGACTGACCAGACCTGCCTGGTGGTTTTAGGTCAGATGTGGATGAGATCAAAATGTGATCTGATTTATGCAGCGTTCTGAAAGGCTCTCTATTACTTCCCTTGGGAACAGGGTGTTCTTTGGGATGTATCCTGGGTGTGTGGGCCAGATGTGGGCTTGGTAATCTTTCACATGTGAAGCATCAAGACTAAAGCAAGGTTAATGGGTGGGTTAGTTGACTCAGTGATAAGGTGATAATGTGTCAGCAAACAGTCACACGTCATTGCATCCATGGAAAGAGGAATTCAGTTATGAAGAAAGAAATAATCGGTGCCCCGCCTTGGAAAAATAAGATAAACACTCAAAATACTGTAGCCACGCCATGATGATGTGGTCTGCCTTTGTTTCAATGCAAGCAGTGACAGTGAAATTGTCGCAACCCCTATGTCACGGTTTCGGCCGAGGCTGCTCCTCCTCCTGGTTCGGGCAGGCATCGGCGGTCGTCGTCCCCGGAGTACTAGCTGCCACCGATCTATGTTTCATGTTCGTTTGGTTTGGTCTTGATGTTGTACACCTGTGTCTAGTTAGTCCTCATTAGTGTTCTATTTAAGTCTCGTTGGGTGTGTCTGTGTTTGTGTGTGATTATTTCTGTCGGGTGTTGTGCTTGTATTTGCTTATTCGCTCGGTTGAGCTTCACTCCACTGTGTTGGAGCGTTTACGCACATGTTTAGTGCGCCTTTTGTTTGTGTCGCCTTCGTGCGTAGTTTCACCTTCGGGCAAGTTTTGTTCGTATTTTCCTTGTTGGAATTTGAACTAAAGTCTTTTGGACTATACTTCGGTGTCCTGCGCTTGATTCCACCACTACACCCACCTACAGCATTCTTGACACCCTATTACTAGCCTGTTCAACCTCTCTTTCGTAACGTCTGAGATCCCCAGAGATTGGAAAGCTGCCGTGGTCATCCCCCTCTTCAAAGGGGGTGACACTCTAGATCCAAACTGTTACAGACCTATATCCATCCTGCCCTGCCTTTCGAAAGTATTTGAAAGCCAAGTTAACAAACAGAACACCGACCATTTCGAATCCCACTGTACCTTCTCCGCTATGCAATCCGGTTTCCGAGCTGGTCATGGGTGCACTTCAGCCACGCTCAAGGTCCTAAACGATATTATAACCGCGATCGATAATAGACAGTACTGGGCAGCCGTCTTCATCGACCTGGCCAAGGCTTTCGACTCTGTCAACCACCGCATTCTTATTGGCAGACTAAATAGCCTTGGTTTCTCAAATGACTGACTCGCCTGGTTCACCAACTACTTCTCAGATAGAGTTCAATGTGTCAAATTGGAGGGCCTGTTGTCTGGACCTATGGCAGTCTCTATGGGGGTGCCACAGGGTTCAATTCTTGGGCTGACTCTTTTCTCCGTGTATATCAATGATGTCGCTCTTGCTGCTGGTGACTCTCAGATCCACCTCTACGCAGACGACACCATTTTGTATACATCTGGCCCTTCATTGGACACTGTGTTAACAAACCTCCAAACGAGCTTCAATGCAATACAACACTCCTTCAGTAGCCTCCAACTGCTCTTAAACACTAGTAAAACTAAATGCATGCTCTTCAATCGAACGCTGCTGGCACCCGCCCACCCGACTAGAATCACTACTCTCGACGGGTCTGACCTAGAGTATGTGGACAACTACAAATACCTAGGTGTCTGGTTAGACTGTAAACTCTCCTTCCAGACTCACATTAAGAATCTCCAATCCAAAGTTAAATCTCGAATCAGCTTCCTATTTCGCAACAAAGCCTCCTTCACTCATGCTGCCAAACATGCCCTCGTAAAACTGACTATCCTACCGATCCTTGACTTCGGCGATGTCATTTACAAAATAGCCTCCAACACTCTACTCAGCAAATTGGATGTAGTCTATCACAGTGCCATCCGTTTTGTCTCCAAAGCCCCATACACTACCCACCACTGTGACCTGTACGCTTTTGTTGGCTGGTCCTCACTACATGTTCGTCGTCAAACCCACTGGCTCCAGGCCATCTATAAATCACTGCTAGGCAAATCCCCGCCTTATCTTAGCTCATTGGTCACCATAGCAGCACCCACCCGTAGTCTGCGCAGGTATATCTCACTGGTCATCCCCAAAGCCAACACCTCCTTTGGCCGCCATTCCTTCCAGTTCTCTGCTGCCAATGACTGGAACGAATTGCAAAAATCTCTGAAGCTGGACACTCTTATCTCCCTCACTAACTTTAAGCATCAGTTGTCAGAGCACCTTACCGATCACTGCACCTGTACACAGCCCATCTGAAATTAGCCCACCCAACTACCTCATCCCTATATTGTTATTTATTTTGCTCTTTTGCACCCCAGTATCTCTATTTGCACATAATCTCTTGCACATCTAACATTCCAGTGTTAATACTAATTGTAATTATTTTGCACTATAGCCTATTTATTGCCTTACCTCCATAACTTGTTACATTTGCACACACTGTATATATATTTTCTGTTGTGTATATATATATTTTTGACTTTATGTTTTTTTACCCCATATGTAACTCTGTGTTGTTGTTTTTATCGCACTGCTTTGCTTTATCTTGGCCAGGTCGCAGTTGTAAATGAGAACTTGTTCTCAACTGGCTTACCTGGTTAAATAAAGGTAAAAATAAAATAAAAATGTACATTTGAGTTTTTACTGCGTTGTTCATACTGTATCTCATAGCTCCACCTGTTTCCACACAGGCTTGACGTTTACCGAGTGTGTGTGTGTGTGTGTGTGTCAAATCAAATCAAATTTTATTGGCCACATGCGCCGAATACAACAGGTGCAGACATTACAGTGAAATGCTTACTTACAGCCCTTAACCAACAGTGCATTTATTTTTAATAAAAAAGTAAAATAAAACAACAACAAAAAAGTGTTGAGATAAAAGAGCAGAAGTAAAATAAAATAACAGTAGGGAGGCTATATATACAGGGGGGTACCGGTGCAGAGTCAATGTGCGGGGGCACCGGCTAGTTGAGGTAGTTGAAGTAATATGTACATGTGGGTAGAGTTAAAGTGACACGCATAAATAATTAACAGAGTAGCAGCAGCGTAAAAATATGGGGTATGGGGGCAGTGCAAATAGTCTGGGTAGCCATGATTAGCTGTTCAGGAGTCTTATGGCTTGGGGGTAGAAGCTGTTGAGAAGTCTTTTGGACCTAGACTTGGCACTCCGGTACCGCTTGCCGTGCGGTAGCAGAGAGAACAGTCTATGACTAGGGTGGCTGGAGTCTTTGACAATTTTGAGGGCCTTCCTCTGACACCGCCTGGTATAGAGGTCCTGGGAGGCAGGAAGCTTGGCCCCAGTGATGTACTGGGCCGTACGCACTACCCTCTGTAGTGCCTTGCGGTCGGAGGCCAAGCAGTTGCCATACCAGGCGGTGATGCAACCATGCTCTCTGGTGCAGCTGTAGAATGTTTTGAGGATCTGAGGACCCATGCCAAATCTTTTCAGTCTCCTTAGGGGGAATAGGCTTTGTCGTACACTCTTCACGACTGTCTTGGTGTGTTTGGACCATGATAGTTCGTTGGTGATGTGGACACCAAGGAACTTGAAGCTCTCAACCTGTTCCACTACAGCCCCGTCAATGAGAATGGGGGCGTGCTCAGTCCTGTAGTCCACAATCATCACCTTTGTCTTGGTCACGTTGAGGGAGAGGTTGTTATCCTGGCACCACACAGCCAGGTCTCTGACCTCCTCCCTATAGGCTGTCTCATCGTTGTCTGTGATCAGGCCTACCACTATTGTGTCGTCGGCAAACTTAATGATGGTGTTGGAGTCGTGCCTGGCCATGCAGTCATGGGTGAACAGGGAGTACAGGAGGGGACTGAGCACGCACCCCTGAGGGGCCCCCGTGTTGAGGATCAGTGTGGCAGATGTGTTGTTACCTACCACCTGGGGGCGGCCCGTCAGGAAGTCCAGGATCCAGTTGCAGAGGGAGGTGTTTAGTCCCAGGATCCTTAGCTTAGTGATGAGCTTTGAGGGCACTATGGTGTTGAATGCTGAGCTGTAGTCAATGAATAGCATTCTCACGTAGGTGTTCCTCTTGTCCAGGTGGGAAAGGGCAGTGTGGAGTGCAGTAGAGATTGCATCATCTGTGGATCTGTTGGGGCGGTATGCAAATTGGAGTGGGTCTGGGGTTTCTGGGATAATGGTGTTGATGTGAGCCATGACCAGCCTTTCAAAGCACTTCATGGCTACAGACGTCAGTGCTACGGGTCGGTAGTCATTTAGGCCGGTTATCTTAGAGCCCTTGGGCACGGGGACTATGGTGGTCTGCTTGAAACATGTTGGTATTACAGACTCAGTCAGGGACATATTGAAAATGTCAGTGAAGACACTTGCCAGTTGGTCAGCACATGCTCGGAGTACACGTCCTGGTAATCCGTCTGGCCCTGTGGCCTTGTGAATGTTGACCTGCTTAAAAGTCTTACTCACATCGGCTACGGAGAGCGTGATCACATAGTCATCCGGAACAGCTGGTGCTCTCATGCATGCTTCAGTGTTGCTTGCCTCGAAGCGAGCATAGAAGTGGTTTAGCTCGTCTGGAAGTATTGTGTCACTGGGCAGCTCGCGGCTGTGCTTCCCTTTGTAGTCTGTAATAGTTTTCAAGCCCTGCCACATCCGACGAGCGTCAGAGCCGGTGTAGTACGATTCAATCTTAGTCCTGTATTGACTCTTTGCCTGTTTGATGGTTCGTCGGAGGGCATAGCGGGATTTCTTATAAGCGTCCGGGTTAGAGTCCCGCTCCTTGAAAGCGGCAGCTCTACCCTTTAGCTCAGTGCGGATGTTTCCTGTAATCCATGGCTTCTGGTTGGGGTATGTACGTACGGTCACTGTGGGGATGACATCATCGATGCACTTATTGATGAAGCCAGTGACTGATGTGGTGTACTCCTCAATGCTATCTGAAGAATCCCGGAACATGTTCCAGTCTGTGCTAGCAAAACAGTCCTGTAGCTTAGCATCTGCGTCATCTGACCACTTTTTTATTAACCGAGTCACTGGTGCTTCCTGCTTTAGTTTTTGCTTATAAGCAGGAATCAGGAGGATATAGTTATGGTCAGATTTGCCAAATGGAGGGCGAGGGAGAGCTTTGTCTGCATCTCTGTGTGGAGTAAAGGTGGTCTAGAGTTTTTTTTCCTCTGGTTGTACATTTAACATGCTGGTAGAAATGAGGTAGAACGGATTTAAGTTTCCCTGCATTAAAGTCCCCGGCCACTAGGAGCGCTGCCTCTGGATGAGCGTTTTCCTGTTGACTTATGGCCTTATACAGCTCATTCAGTGCAATCTTAATGCCAGCATTGGTTTGTGGTGGTAAATAGACAGCTATGAAAAATATAGATGAAAACTCTCTTGGTAAATAGTGTGGTCTACAGCTTATCATAGGATACTCTACCTCAGGCGAGCAAAACCTAGAGACTTCCTTAGTATTTGATTTTGTGCACCAGCTGTTGTTTACAAATATACACGGACCGCCACCCCTTGTCTTACCGGAGTCAGCCGTTCTATCCTGCCGATGTAGTGTATAGCCCGCTAGCTGTATGTTGTCCATGTCGTCGTTCAGCCACGACTCGGTGAAACATAAGATATTACAGTTTTTAATGTCCCGTTGGTAGGATAACCGTAATCTTAGGACATCCAATTTATTCTCCAATGATTGAAGATTGGCTAATAGGATTGATGGGAGAGGCAGTTTAGTCGCTCGCCGTCGGATCCTTACAAGGAACCTTGACCTACGTCCACGATATCTCTGTCTCTTCCTCATGCGAATGACGGGGATTTGGGCCTTGTCAGGTGTCTGTAGGATATCCTTTGCGGCCGCCTCGTTGAAGAAAAAATCTTCGTCCAATACGAGGTGAGTAATCGCTGTTGTCACGCCCTGACTCAGGGGACTCGTATATGTTGAGTCTGGGTGTGGTGTTCTATGGTGTGTTTTCTATGTTTCAGTCTAGGTGTCGTAGTTCTGCGTTTGGCCGGGTGTGATTCCCAATCAGAGACAGCTGTCGCTCGTTGTCTCTGATAGGGGACCATACTTAACAAGCCTATTGGCACTAGTTAGTTGTGGGATCTTGTTCCGTGTTAGAGGCTTGTTTTGTGTTTAGCCTTAGGACTTCACGTTTCGTTGGTTTGTTGTTTTGTCGTGTGTTTATCATTTAAATAAACATGTATGCATTTCACGCTGCGCCTTGGTCTGACCCGTCCTTCAACGAACGTGACAGAAGATCCCACCAAACACGGACCAAGCAGCGTGCCCAGGAGGACCGAACACCCTGGACACAGGTGGGGAAGATGTGGTCGTGGGAGGAGATATTTGCGGGAAAAGGACCCTGGGCGAAGAAGGAAGCCCAGGCAGGAGAGGAGCAACGGCAACACAGAAGCCGGCCGAGGAGGAAGCCCGAGAAGCAGCCCCTAGAAATTGTTTTGGGGGGGCTAAAGGGGTGGTCGGGGAGCGAGAGAGAAGAGCCCCGACCACTGCACCCGGTGGGTTTCCAGATTGAGTCCCTACGACCATGGGAAGAAGAGTGGGAACAGTATTATACTGAGGAGTCGGAGGATGACGACGACGATGAGTTTCTGTTCCCTAACTCGTGGGGGCTCCCGGAGGAGTCCTCACTGGAGGAGGAGTGCCGAGAGAGAGAGAAGGATCGGATCGGCAGGGTAAGAGAGGAGGCCACCATATTACGGGGGCTGATAGCTAGAATAGAGCGGGACAGATCCATTCAAGAGGAGGCACTGCAGGAGGCTCGTAGGGAAAAGGAGGAAGTAGAGGCACGGAGAGAGGAGCTGGTTAGGCAGCATAAGGAGCGGGGGTTAATAAAGGAACCCAGGTAGATACGCACTGTGTTACCAGTGCACCTTCCCAGTCCGGTCCGGCCCGTTCCTGCTCCTCGCACCAGGCCAGTGGTGCGTGTTCCCAGTACGGCCCGGCCCGTTCCTGCTCCTTGCACCAAGCCAGTGGTGCGTGTCGCCAGTCCGGTCCGGCCCGTTCCTGCTCCTCGCACCAAGCCAGTGGTGCGTGTCGCCAGTCCGGCCCGGCCCGTTCCTGCTCCTCGCACCAAGCCAGTGGTGCGTGTTCCCAGTCCGGCCCGGCCCGTTCCTGCTCCTCGCACCAAGCCAGTGGTGCGTGTCCCCAGTCAGGCACGGCCCGTGCCCATTCCACCGGTGCCTGGTCTGGCACCGGTCAGCTGCTCCACTCCGGAGCCAGAGCAGTCCGCTCCACTGGTGCCTGTCCAGCTCCGGTCAGCTGCTCCACTCCGGAGCCAGAGCAGTCCGCTCTACCGGGGTCCAGTCCAGCTCCGGTCAGCGGCTCCACTCCGGAGCCAGAGTAGTCCGCTCCACCGGTGCCTGATCCAGCTCCGGTCAGCTGCTCCACTCCGAAGCCAGAGCAGCCCGCTCCACCGGCGTCCGGTCCAGCTCCGGTCAGCGGTTCCAGTCCAGACCCAGATGTCAGCCCCTCTCCAGGTTCGGGGTCTCTCACACCAGGGTCCAGACAGGGCTTGGAGTATCGTGGGAGGAAGGAGAGGGGAAGCAGCGCGCCGAGGTCTAGACCAGACCAGGGGCGCAACAGGGAGGCGGAGAGTATGTGGTCGTCACGCCTGGAGCCGGATCCGCCTCCGAGGCGGAATGCCCACCCGGCCCCTACCCTGTTATGTAAAGGTTGTGCGGTCGGAGTCCGCACCTTTGGGGGGGGTACTGTCACACCCTGACTCAGGGGACTCTTATATGTTGAGTCTGGGTGTGGTGTTCTATGGTGTGTTTTCTATGTTTCAGTCTAGGTGTTGTAGTTCTGCGTTTGGTCGGGTGTGATTCCCAATCAGAGACAGCTGTCGCTCGTTGTCTCTGATAGGGGACCATACTTAACAAGCCTATTGGCACTAGTTAGTTGTGGGATCTTGTTCCGTGTTAGAGGCTTGTTTTGTGTTTAGCCTTAGGACTTCACGTTTCGTTGGTTTGTTGTTTTGTCGTGTGTTTATCATTTAAATAAACATGTATGCATTTCACGCTGCGCCTTGGTCTGACCCGTCCTTAAACGAACGTGACAGCTGTCCTGATATCCAGAAGCTCTTTTTGGTTATAAGGGACGATGGCAGAAACATTATGTACAAAATAAATTACAAATAACGCGGAAAAACACACATAATAGTACAATTGGTTAGAGGGCTGTAAAACGGCAGCCATCTTCTCCGGCGCCATTTAAGATCGTGTGTGTGCGCGCCAACCACGTCACGTGTATTCTCTGTCTGTTGGGATTCCACCCTTGTCCTCTTGTGACATCTATCTTGTACCATGATCACTCAGTGGGAGGGTGCTGTGGATAACTGACATCTATCTTGTACCATGATCACTCAGTGGGAGGGTGCTGTGGATAACTGACATCTATCTTGTACCGTGATCACTCAGTGGGAGGGTGCTGTGGATAACTGACATCTATCTTGTACTGTGATCACTCAGTGGGAGGGTGCTGTGGATAACTGACATCTATCTTGTACCGTGATCACTCAGTGGGAGGGTGCTGTGGATAATTGACATCTATCTTGTACCATGATCACTCAGTGGGAGGGTGCTGTGGATAACTGACATCTATCTTGTACTGTGATCACTCAGTGGGAGGGTGCTGTGGATAACTGACATCTATCTTGTACTGTGATCACTCAGTGGGAGGGTGCTGTGGATAACTGACATCTATCTTGTACCGTGATCACTCAGTGGGAGGGTGCTGTGGATAACTGACATCTATCTTGTACCATGATCACTCAGTGGGAGGGTGCTGTGGATAACTGACATCTATCTTGTACTGTGATCACTCAGTGGGAGGGTGCTGTGGATAACTGACATCTATCTTGTACCGTGATCACTCAGTGGGAGGGTGCTGTGGATAACTGACATCTATCTTGTACCGTGATCACTCAGTGGGAGGGTGCTGTGGATAACTGACATCTATCTTGTACCGTGATCACTCAGTGGGAGGGTGCTGTGGATAACTGACATCTATCTTGTACTGTGATCACTCAGTGGGAGGGTGCTGTGGATAACTGACATCTATCTTGTACCGTGATCACTCAGTGGGAGGGTGCTGTGGATAACTGACATCTATCTTGTACCGTGATCACTCAGTGGGAGGGTGCTGTGGATAACTGAACTTGTTGACCTTAGAAGAGCTCGTCTGCTCTTCTTGGAATTCCAGCTTTATAAATAGTACAGGGGTGGTCAAGCTACCCTCCTCCTGGGGACTTGGGAGCTACCCATCTGCAAGGTTTGACTCCAGCCCTACGCTAACACACCTAGTTTTACTAATCATTCATTAGCTAAATCAGGTGTTGTTATAGGTCGGAGTAAAAGCCTGCACAGATAACGATTTAGATAGAGGTTGATGGAAAAGTCTGTTATTGTGTTGAATCAGTATGGAAAACAACAACAACATCCAACTGATTTACACATAATATAAAGTAGTCTATATAAAAATCTAAATCTGTCCTTCTCAACAGGCTGATGATGAACACAGAGACGTCCATCCTAGCGACTCGGGAAGAAGAGGGTGAGACGTTTGAACGGACGCTGGTGGCCTCCGAGCTTGTCGATTGGCTGCTGGTGGAGGGAGAGATGGCAACCCGAGAGGAGGCGGAGCATCTTGGACGGAGGCTTCTAGAACACGGGATCATGCAGCATGGTGAGTGGAAGGAGAATTATCTATATCTATTTCTGAGACATCCCAACTAACATAAAGGTCATGTTCAGTACAGCAGCACAACATGGCAGTCCTTCCTTCTCCTACGTTCACGCTGATGAAATGACGTGTCTCTGAGTGCTAAGTAGGGTTAGCCCCACAGTTTGGGAACCACAGCCCTAACTGAATGTAATCATAGCCCATTTTGAAGAAGCAGTTATGAAAGACAAATCTTTGGGTCATGCTGTACTTTATTTAACAGTCTACTATTTAGGCGTACCTGGTATTCACTGAGGAATTACATGGTAATATGGTCAAATGGTAATTACACAGTAATTACCTATCATGGTAATAACATTTTGGACTGTTGGCAGTTGCTTCTTTAATTCTATGGACCTGTAGTTTCTGAGTTGACTTTGTTAGGTGAAAGAGGAGACTTGAGTGTTGAGTCCATGGTGAAGTTGAAGTAACACATTGTGGGCAGTCACATTGGGTCCTCCCCATTTTTAGTAAGGGAACACAGTGTCTTCTCTTGTCATCACGCACTTGGATTGGGTCTGTCCCATCGTTACACACACACACACACACACACACACACACACACGTTTGAAAGTACAGCAGAGACTGTTACTGGGCTCCCAGTATTTCAGATTCACAGAAGATTGAGTTAACTTTTGATATGTTTTTATCACACAACCAGTTTCATAATAACCAATTATGTCACATTTATCTGCGAGAAACGCGTGCTGCCAACCCAATGATCCTCATATTACATTTCAGGAACGTGGGTCTCATATTTGACCACTAGGCCCTATGTCTAGAAACACTACTACGTCTATTACAGCCTGTTCTACTGACTGACTGACTGAGGGACTGACTGGCTGACTGACTGACTGAGGGACTGACTGACTGAGGGACTGACTGAGTGACTGACTGACTGAGGGACTGACTGACTGACTGACTGACTGAGTGAGTGACTGACTGACTGATGGACTGACTGACTGACTGAGGGACTGACTGAGGGACTGACTGACTGACTGACTGAGGGACTGACTGTCTGGCTGAGGGACTGACTGACTGAGGGACTGACTGACTGGCTGACTGACTGAGGGACTGACTGACTGGAAGGACCTGGCTGGTGACATGGTGTGCGTCTAAAGTGGCACCCTGTTCCCTATATAGTGCACTACTTTTGACCAGGGCCCATAGTGCTCTGGTCAAACGTAGTATAGGGAATAGGGTGCCATTTTATTATGTGCCCTGGTCTGCTCACATGACTGACTGAAAGGACTTGCGTTGTCACAGTGACATGACTGAGTGAGATGGTCTGTCTGGTCACAGGAGATCATTATGGGATGTTAGTCTCTCTCTTTCATCAGAGGTCAGCTGTGGCTGATGCAACTCTAGTCTGTTTGCCAAGGTCAGGAATGGGAGTAATACAATGAAAGGATCCTCTTATCAGGCCTGGTGGAATTAATGTATGTGTAGTAATGGGACAGTCATTGGAATTAGCCTAGTAGAACACTGAAGAGGTGAATCACATCTCCAATATGCTGTTTGCTCCACTAGGAGCTAAAAGGAAGACGTTAAGTCACACCAGTTACTCATGTACAGTGCATGGGTACCTGCATGGCTACAGAGTGAATGTCCTGAGTCTCCTGACCTCTTCTGTTGCCAGTAATGTTACTGTATTACTGCTTAGGAAAGGTTTTGCAGCTGTGTTGTGCCATGAGGTTGTTCCACTACGGGGGTAAACCCCTGCTCAGAGACAGATGGACATCATGCCTCAGGCCTCTGGCCAGGGTGTTCCTGACAGAGATCAGCTGCTCACCTCTGGACAGCAGTGGGTGAACTGACCTAGATACACACACACACACACACACACACACACACACTGACGACACACTGACGACACACAAGCACACACCAATTACACATTCAGCACACACAATCATTGACCCAGATACACACACACACACACACACACACACACACACACACACACACACCGGTGGCACACCAATGTCATGTGCACACACACGAGACACACTCTGTCATACTCTCTGTGTTCTCTGTCGTCTACCCAGGCTGCTGCTGGAACTGGGCTTCATCTGTGTGACAGAGACAGACTAAAATACAGCACGGAGTAGAGTTATTACTGAGCCAGTCAAACACCTCTTTCTGCAGGATCACCTTGTCTCTCTGTGTCTCTCTCTCTCTCTGTGTCTCTCTCTCTCTGTGACTCTCTGTGTCTCTCTCTCTCTCTGTGTCTCTCTCTGTGTCGCTCTTTCTGTGTCTCTCTCTCTCTATCTCTGTGTGTCTCTCTATCTGTGTCTCTCTATCTCTGTCTCTATCTCTTTGTCTCTCTCTCTCTGTCTCTCCATCTCTGTGTCTCTCTCTGTCTCTCTCTCTGTGTCTTTCTATGTCTATCTCTGTCTCTCTCTCGGTGTCTCTGTGTCTCTCTCTGTGTGTCTCTGTGTCTCTCTCTCTGTGTCTCTCTATCTCTGTGTCTCTCTCTCTCTGCGTCTCTCTCTGTCTCTCTCTCTCTCTGTGTCTCTCTCTGTGTCTCTCCCTGTGTGTCTCTCTCTGTGTCTCTCTCTTTCTCTCTCTCTCTCTCTCTCTCTCTCTCTCTCTCTCTCACTCTCTCTCTCTGTGTGTATATGTGTCTCTCTCTGTGTCTCTCTCTGTGTCTCTCTGTCTCTCTCTCTGTGTCTTTCTATGTATATCTCTGTCTCTCTCTCTCTGTCTCTCTCTCTCTGTGTCTCTCTGTGTCTCTCTGTGTCTCTCTGCGTCTCTCTGTGTGTCTCTCTCTGTGTGTCTCTCTCTCTCTCTCTCTCTCTCTCTCTCTGTGTCTCTGTGTCTCTCTCTGTGTGTCTCGCTCTGTGTCTTTCTGTCTCTCTCTCTGTCTCTCTCTCTCTGTCTCTCTGTGTCTCTCTCTCTCTGTGTCTCTCTCTCTGTGTCTCTCTCTATCTCTGTGTCTCTCTATGTCTCTCTCTCTCTGTGTCTGTCTCTGTCTCTCTGTGTGTCTCTCTCTCTGTGTCTCTCTCTCTCTCTCTGTGTCTCTCTCTCTCTCGGTGTCTCTCTATCTCTCTCTGTGTGTCTCTCTGTGTCTCTCTCTGTCTCTGTGTCTCTCTGTCTCTCTCTCTCTGTGTCTCTCTATCTCTCTGTCAATAAATTAATAGCTAGAAGGGCCATCTGCTGCAATGATTAAAGCCTGCTGCCTCCTATCTTCTCCTCTCTGATCCACTGTATTAAAACCAACATGAGGCTGCTCTGATCAACCACTGGGTCATGGACTCATTTCACAGACGGCATTATTAACAGGAGCTAGAGAGTGGAGACATAGGTGATATGTCTACAATATTACAGTCCTGCATCCTGCCCACACAGCACTGCAATAGGGAAGACAAGCATCAACCCTCTTATGATATTTCATATTTTAAGCATCAACCCTCCCCTCAGCCCACCTCTCTGCCCTCAGCCCTCCACTCAGCCCTCAGCCCTCCACTCAGCTCTCTGACCTCAAACCTCCTCTCTGCCCTCAACTTTCCACTCAGCCCTCAGCCCTCCTCTCAGCCCTCCACTCAGCCCTCCTCTCTGCCCTCAAACCTCCCCTCAGCCCTCCTCTCTGCCCTCAGCCCTCCACTCAGCTCTCTGACCTCAAACCTCCTCTCTGCCCTCAACCCTCCTCTCTGCCCTCAGCCCTCCTCTCTGCCCTCAATCCTCCTCTCAGCCCTCAACCCTCCTCTCTGCCCTCAGCCCTCCACTCAGCCCTCAGCCCTCCTCTCTGCCCTCAACCCTCCTCTCTGCCCTCAACCCTCCTCTCTGCCCTCAGCCCTCCTCTCAGCCCTCCTCTCTGCCCTCAGCCCTCCTCTCAGCTCTCTGCCCTCCTCTCAGCTCTCTGCCCTCCTCTCTGCCCTCAAATCTCCTCTCTGCCCTCAGCCCTCCTCTCAGCCCTCCTCTCAGCCCTCCTCTCAGCCCTCCTCTCTGCCCTCCTCTCTGCCCTCAGTCCTCCTCTCAGCCCTCCTCTCAGCCCTCCTCTCAGCCCTCCTCTCTGCCCTCCTCTCAGCCCTCCTCTCAGCTCTCTTCCCTCCTCTCTGCCCTCAGTCCTCCTCTCTGCCCTCCTCTCTGCCCTCAGCCCTCCTCTCAGCTCTCAGCCCTCCTCTCAGCCCTCCTCTCAGCCCTCCTCTCTGCCCTCCTCTCAGCCCAGGCTCCCAACCCAGTCTCAGGATGTGTCCCAAGTGGCACCCTAGACATTCCATTTATAGTGCACTACTTTTGACGGGAGCCCTATTGTCCCAGGTCAGAAGTAGTGCACCATGAAGGGAATGAGGGCCATTTGGGACACAAGCTCAGTGTCTTGTCCTGACTTGAGCTGAACGGTGAACCTGACACTGATTCAGACACAGAGGAGAATTACTGCTAATTCAATTGCTGACATTTGAGAGGAAGATCAATCATTTTGGTGACTTTGTAAAGGACATTTTAATTTAAAACTGGTGAACGGCACACAAAAGAAATGTACTGTGTGATTCCACTTGTATAATAGGATGAAAAGTCCCATGCACCGTTCACCTTGTCGTCATGTTCACGTATTCAGCACTTTAATATAATCAGCTCTGGTTCTCTTGACTGTGGCACATCAGAGTTGTCTCCCATCCTAGGAGCGACCAGGCCCAACCCTGCTTATCTATCATCAGAGACAAGCCAGCAGTGAGTTGCAGCAGGATAGTACTGTATGGAGACTGCTTGCTGCCTGCTTGCTGCCTGTTGGCTGCCTGTTGGCTCAGTACAGGCTCTGAGATGCAATCTCTTTCCAGTTTGCTAGGCTGTGTAGTGCAGAGCACGCTGTTTCCAGTTTGCTAGGCTGTGTAGTGCAATCTATATCCTAGCCAATCATACCCTATGACAGCAATGGGGATCACAAATCACAATTTTGTCCAGAACTGCGAGAATATGTCCGATATTCACCTCGCATCCTCAACAGACCAGGCTTCCGCCCAAATGGCACCATATTTCCTATATTGTTTCCAGTTTGCTGGGCCGTGTAGTGCAGAGCGTGCTGTTACCAGTTTGCTGGGCTGTGTAGTGCAGAGTGTGCTGTTTCCAGTTTGCTGGGCCGTGTAGTGCAGAGCGTGCTGTTTCCAGTTTGCTGGGCCGTGTAGTGCAGAGCGTGCTGTTTCCAGTTTGCTGGGCCGTGTAGTGCAGAGCGTGCTGTTTCCAGTTTGCTGGGCTGTGTAGTGCAGAGCGTGCTGTTTCCAGTTTGCTGGGCCATGTAGTGCAGAGCGTGCTGTTTCCAGTTTGCTGGGCCATGTAGTGCAGAGCGTGCTGTTTCCAGTTTGCTGGGCCGTGTAGTGCAGTGTGCTGTTTCCAGTTTGCTGGGCCGTGTAGTGCAGAGCGTGCTGTTTCCAGTTTGCTGGGCCGTGTAGTGCAGAGCGTGCTGTTTCCAGTTTGCTGGGCCGTGTAGTGCAGAGCGTGCAGTGTTTTTGTGCTCTTCCCGTGCCCTGTGTCTGTGTGACAGCAGGACAATGGGCTGACCAGGGAGCAGGCAGGCAGGGCTCCAACTCCAGAGAGACTGCATCATCGCTGGATTCACACCCACCACCCACACCCTGCCTCTGTCTGGATTCCTCTCCTCCGCTGGCACAGGCCATACTGGGACAAAACCAATAACTAGCCTACTAATTTTGCTGCACTTGTTCATTGTCTTACATCAGATTCCGCCTGCACTGATCTGTCTCGTATCTCGCAAAGGATAATGCGATAGATCAGAAGTAGTCTGGCTACAATGGACGGATAAAACATTCAAAATATTACCTAGGTGACATCGTCTGCTGAACCCCATTTCTGCTTCAAAACTGTCTGAATTAATCTAAGCTAAAACAGTAAATATGTCAATGTTCGTTTTTTTGGTGAGGAAGCCTTAGTTGCCCCATTTTACATCTACAGTGAGGGAAAAAAGAATTTGATCCTCTGCTGATTTTGTACGTTTGCCCACTGACAAAGACATGATCAGTCTATAATTTTAATGTTAGGTTTATTTGAACAGTGAGAGACAGAATAACAACAAAAAAATTCAGAAAAACGCATGTCAGAAATGTTATAAATTGATTTGCATTTTAATGAGGGAAATAAGTATTTGACCCCTCTGCAAAACATGACTTAGTCCTTGGTGGCAAAACCCTTGTTGGCAATCACAGAGGTCAGACGTTTCTTGTAGTTGGCCACCAGGTTTGCACACATCTCAGGAGGGATTTTGTCCCACACCTCTTTGCAGATCTTCTCCAAGTCATTAAGGTTTCCAGGCTGACGTTTGGCAACTCGAACCTTCAGCTTCCTCCACAGATTTTCTATGGGATTAAGGTCTGGAGACTGGCTAGGCCACTCCAGGACCTTAATGTGCTTCTTCTTGAGCCACTCCTTTGTTGCCTTGGCCGTGTGTTTTGGGTCATTGTCATGCTGGAATACCCATCCACGACCCATTTTCAATGCCCTGGCTGAGGGAAGGAGGTTCTCACCCAAGATTTGACGGTACATGGCCCCGTCCATCGTCCCTTTGATGCGGTGAAGTTGTCCTGTCCCCTTAGCAGAAAAACACCCCCAAAGCATAATGTTTCCACCTCCATGTTTGACGGTGGGGATGGTGTTCTTGGGGTCATAGGCAGCATTCCTCCTCCTCCAAACACGGCGAGTTGAGTTGATGCCAAAGAGCTTGATTTTGGTCTCATCTGACCACAACACTTTCACCCAGTTCTCCTCTGAATGATTCAGATGTTAATTGGCAAACTTCAGACGGCATGTATATGTGCTTTCTTGAGCAGGGGGACCTTGCGGGCGCTGCAGGATTTCAGTCCTTCACAGCGTAGTGTGTTACCAATTGTTTTCTTGGTGACTATGGTCCCAGCTGCCTTGAGATCATTGACAAGATCCTCCCGTGTAGTTCTGGGCTGATTCCTCACCGTTCTCATGATCATTGCAACTCCACGAGGTGAGATCTTGCATGGAGTCCCAGGCCGAGGGAGATTGACAGTTCTTTTGTGTTTCTTCCATTGGCGAATAATCGCACCAACTGTTGTCACCTTCTCACCAAACTGCTTGGCGATGGTCTTGTAGCCCATTCCAGCCTTGTGTAGGTCTACAATCTTGTCCCTGACATCCTTGGAGAGCTCTTTGGTCTTGGCCATGGTGGAGAGTTTGGAATCTGATTGATTGATTGCTTCTGTGGACAGTTGTCTTTTATACAGGTAACAAGCTGAGATTAGGAGCACTCCCTTTAAGAGTGTGCTCCAAATCAAATCAAATCAAATCAAATCAAATTGTATTGGTCACATGCGCCGAATACAACAGGTGCAGACATTACAGTGAAATGCTTACTTACAGCCCTTAACCAACAGTGCATTTATTTTAAACAAAAAAGTAAGAATAAAACAACAACAAAAAAGTGTTGAGAAAAAAAGAGCAGAAGTAAAATAAAGTGACAGTAGGGAGGCTATATATACAATAAAATAAAGTGACAGTAGGGAGGCTATATATACAGGGGGGTACCGTTGCATAGTCAATGTCGGGGGCACCGGCTAGTTGAGGTAGTTGAGGTAATATGTACATGTGGGTAGAGTTAAAGTGACTATGCATAAATACTTAACAGAGTAGCAGCAGCGTAAAAAGGATGGGGTGGGGGGGGCAGTGCAAATAGTCCGGGTAGCCATGATTAGCTGTTCAGGAGTCTTATGGCTTGGGGGTAGAAGCTGTTGAGAAGTCTTTTGGACCTAGACTTGGCACTCCGGTACCGCTTGCCGTGCGGTAGCAGAGAGAACAGTCTATGACTAGGGTGACTGGAGTCTTTGACAATTTTGAGGGCCTTCCTCTGACACCGCCTGGTATAGAGGTCCTGGATGGCAGGGAGCTTTGCCCCAGTGATGTACTGGGCCGTACGCACTACCCTCTGTAGTGCCTTGCGGTCAGAGGCCAAGCAGTTGCCATACCAGGCGGTGATGCAACCAGTCAGGATGCTCTCGATGGTGCAGCTGTAGAATTTTTTTGAGGATCTGAGGACCCATGCCAAATCTTTTTAGTCTCCTGAGGGGGAATAGGCTTTGTCGTGCCCTCTTCACGACTGTCTTGGTGTGTTTGGACCATGATAGTTCGTTGGTGATGTGGACACCAAGGAACTTGAAGCTCTCAACCTGTTCCACTACAGCCCCGTCGATGAGAATGGGGGCGTGCTCAGTCCTCTTTTTTTCCTGTAGTCCACAATCATCTCCTTTGTCTTGGTCACGTTGAGGGAGAGGTTGTTGTCCTGGCACCACACGGCCAGATCTCTGACCTCCTCCCTATAGGCTGTCTCATCGTTGTCGGTGATCAGGCCTACCACTGTTGTGTCGTCGGCAAACTTAATGATGGTGTTGGAGTCGTGCCTGGCCATGCAGTCATGGGTGAACAGAGAGTACAGGAGGGGACTGAGCACGCACCCCTGAGGGGCCCCCGTGTTGAGGATCAGTGTGGCAGATGTGTTGTTACCTACCCTTACCACCTGGGGGGCGGCCCGTCAGGAAGTCCAGGATCCAGTTGCAGAGGGAGGTGTTTAGTCCCAGGATCCTTAGCTTAGTGATGAGCTTAGAGGGCACTATGGTGTTGAATGCTGAGCTGTAGTCAATGAATAGCATTCTCACGTAGGTGTTCCTCTTGTCCAGGTGGGAAAGGGCAGTGTGGAGTGCGATAGAGATTGCATCATCTGTGGATCTGTTGGGGCGGTATGCAAATTGGAGTGGGTCTAGGGTTTCTGGGATTATGCTGTTGATGTGAGCCATGACCAGTCTTTCAAAGCACTTCATGGCTACAGACGTCAGTGCTACGGGTCGGTAGTCATTTAGGCAGGTTATCTTAGAGTTCTTGGGCACGGGGACTATGGTGGTCTGCTTGAAACATGTTGGTATTACAGACTCAGTCAGGGACATGTTGAAAATGTCAGTGAAGACACTTGCCAGTTGGTCAGCACATGCTCGGAGTACACGTCCTGGTAATCCGTCTGGCCCTGCGGCCTTGTGAATGTTGACCTGCTTAAAAGTCTTATTCACATCGGCTACGGAGAGCGTGATCACATAGTCGTCCGGAACAGCTGGTGCTCTCATGCATGCTTCAGTGTTGCTTGCCTCGAAGCGAGCATAGAAGTGGTTTAGCTCGTCTGGTAGGCTTGTGTCACTGGGCAGCTCGGCGGCTGTGCTTCCCTTTGTAGTCTGTAATAGTTTTCAAGCCCTGCCACATCCGACGAGCGTCAGAGCCAGTGTAGTATGATTCAATCTTAGACCTGTATTGACTCTTTGCCTGTTTGATGGTTCGTCGGAGGTCATAGCGGGATTTCTTATAAGCGTCCGGGTTAGAGTCCCGTTCCTTGAAAGCGGCAGCTCTACCCTTTAGCTCAGTGCGGATGTTTCCTGTAATCCATGGCTTCTGGTTGGGGTATGTACGTACGGTCACTGTGGGGACGACATCATCGATGCACTTATTGATGAAGCCAGTGACTGATGTGGTGTACTCCTCAATGCTGTCTGAAGAATCCCGGAACATGTTCCAGTCTGTGCTAGCAAAACAGTCCTGTAGCTTAGCATCTGCGTCATCTGACCACTTTTTTATTAGCCGAATCACTGGTGCTTCCTGCTTCAGTTTTTGCTTATAAGCAGGAATCAGGAGGATAGAGTTATGGTCAGATTTGCCAAATGGAGGGCGAGGGAGAGCTTTGTATGCGTCTCTGTGTGTGGAGTAAAGGTGGTCTAGAGTTTTTTCCCCTCTGGTTGCACATTTTAACATGCTGGTAGAAATGAGGTAGAACGGATTTAAGTTTCCCTGCATTAAAGTCCCCGGCTACTAGGAGCGCTGCATCTGGATGAGCGTTTTCCTGTTGATTAATGGCCTTGTACAACTCATTCAGTGCAATCTTAATGCCAGCATTGGTTTGTGGTGGTAAATAGACAGCTATGAAAAATATAGATGAAAACTCTCTTGGTAAATAGTGTGGTCTACAGCTTATCATAAGATACTCTACCTCAGGCGAGCAAAACCTTGAGACTTCCTTAGTATTTGATTTTGTGCACCAGCTGTTGTTTACAAATATACACGGACCGCCGCCCCTCGTCTTACCGGAGTCTGCCGTTCTGTCCTGCCGATGTAGCGTATAGCCTGCTAGCTGAATGTTGTCATTGTTGTCGTTCAGCCACGACTCCGTGAAACATAAGATATTACAGTTTTTAATGTCCCGTTGGTAGGATAACCGTAATCTTAAATCGTCCATTTTATTCTCAAAAGCTTGAACGTTGGCTAATAGGATTGATGGGAGAGGCAGTTTACTCGTTCGCCGTCGGATCCTTACAAGGCACCCGGATCTGCGTCCACGATATCTCCGTCTCTTCCTCACGCGAATGACGGGGATCTGGGCCTTGTCGGGAGTCTGTAGAATATCCTTCGCGAACGCCTCGTTGAAGAAAAAGTCTTCGTCCAATACCAGGTGAGTAATCGCTGTCCTGATATCCAGAAGCTCTCTTTGGTTATAAGAGACGATGGCAGAAACATTATGTACAAAATAAATTACAAATAACGCGGAAAAACACACATAATAGTACAATTGGTTAGAGGGCTGTAAAACGGCATCTCAGCTCGTTACCTGTATAAAAGATACCTGGGAGCCAGAAATCTTTCTGATTGAGAGGGGGTCAAATACTTATTTCCCTCATTAAAATGCATATCAATTTATAACATTTTTGACATGCGTTTTTCTGGATTTTGTTGTTGTTATTCTGTCTCTCACTGTTCAAATAAACCTACCATTAAGATTATAGACTGATCATTTCTTTGTCAGTGGGCAAACGTACAAAATCAGCAGGGGATCATATACTTTTTTCCCTCACTGTAGCTAAGGTTTATTGTGCTTCAATGAGCAGTATTTCTGAAGTTTGACTATGTGCACGAAAACTAGCATAAAACAGCCGAGCCAGTCACTGAAATGATATTTGACTGAAACGATGCTGCTAACCAACCAGCTATCTACTTAGTACTGAACACACAATGTTGAATCTTCCAACAAAAGCTAGCTAGCAAGCTACTGTAGCAAGTAATGCTAATGCTAATGTTATTATGAGTTTTCATGAAGCAGCTGTTCCTCCCGAGTCAGACCCCAAAAATACGATCACGGAGAAACATACTGATCTATGGACTGATTTTTGCTAACAGTCAGTTCGTCTTAATTGCGGGGCTGCATGTCTACAACTTCAGGGTAATTTAAACAGGGTAAGCAAGCTTTTTATGTCAGTGAAGGAGGAGCTAGCTGACTAGCTAGCTAGTTATGTCAGTAAGCTAGCTACAACAGTTAGCTACACAGCTGATCAAGTCACTGCCTGGCGACCAACATCCTGGCACAGAATGTGTGCAGGAGATAGCCACCGCTTTGTTTTTATTTTCTCACAATTGCAAATTATTAAATCACTGTCAACGTTTGTAAAAATGTAGCTAGCTAGTTATTCTGCCTATTTCATGGAGAGTCATACGAGAGCACAGAGATATTTTTTGAATGGCGGATGCTCTATATTTGAATAGGAGTTCCACATCCTACAAGACAGAATGGTGGAGGGACGAGCGACTGGGAGGAGTGTCTAGGGTTCTTCGTAGGCCTAGCTACATGGTCTGTAACCTGATTTTAAGATGTGCATCTATGTGAGAAATCAGCGTATGAGGACCGTGTTGTATGTACACGTGCCCAGGAGACAGCAACCTTACCTTAGGTCCAGGGCCACCTCAGTCAGGACTCGCTTGGTTGGCCTGTCCAAGCAGATTAGTCTTCGTTCAAAATGGTGACCCAAAATACACTAAGAAAACTACAAAGAGGTGGGCCTAACTAAAGAATTTGACTAACACAAAGAGGCGGGCCTAACTAAAGAGGTTGACTAACACAAAGAGGCGGGCCTAACTAAAGAGGTTGACTAACACAAAGAGGCGGGCCTAACTAAAGAGTTTGACTAACACAAAGAGGCGGGCCTAACTAAAGAGTTTGACTAACACAAAGAGGCGGGCCTAACTAAAGAGTTTGACTAACACAAGAGGCGGGCCTAACTAAAGAGTTTGACTAACACAAAGAGGCGGGGCCTAACTAAAGAGGTTGACTAACACAAAGAGGCGGGCCTAACTAAAGAGGTTGACTAACACAAAGAGGCGGGCCTAACTAAAGAGGTTGACTAACACAAAGAGGCGGGCCTAACTAAAGAGTTTGACTAACACAAAGAGCCGGGCCTAACTAAAGAGTTTGACTAACACAAAGAGGCGGGCCTAACTAAAGAGGTTGACTAACACAAAGAGGCGGGCCTAACTAAAGAGGTTGACTAACACAAAGAGGCGGGCCTAACTAAAGAGTTTGACTAACACAAAGAGGCGGGCCTAACTAAAGAGTTTGACTAACACAAAGAGGCGGGCCTAACTAAAGAGGTTGACTAACACAAAGAGGCGGGCCTAACTAAAGAGTTTGACTAACACAAAGAGGCGGGCCTAACTAAAGAGTTTGACTAACACAAGAGGCGGGCCTAACTAAAGAGTTTGACTAACACAAAGAGGCGGGCCTAACTAAAGAGGTTGACTAACACAAAGAGGCGGGCCTAACTAAAGAGTTTGACTAACACAAAGAGGCGGGCCTAACTAAAGAGTTTGACTAACACAAAGAGGCGGGCCTAACTAAAGAGGTTGACTAACACAAAGAGGCGGGCCTAACTAAAGAGTTTGACTAACACAAAGAAACTAAGAAAAACTGTCTGAGAGGCTTCTGGCCTCCTCTCTCAGAATCAACTTGATCGCTCGCACCTGAGGAATTATCAAGGCTGCCTGGCAGAACCCAGCCATGACCCGGTTGGTGTTGCCACCTGGGGTTGAAGTGTGGAAGTGTATCATGGTAGTGTGTTTGTCTATGTCCTAACATAAACCTTCCCCCACATCATAACAATACACACACACACACACGCACACAACAGCGTACACACACACACACACACACATGCATACACACACTGCATACTTTAAATGACTGAACTGTAGAACAATAGCAGCCCTGCCTGGATGGATCCACATTGTGGGTTGTTTTGGTATTTTGAAAGTTATATATCTTGAAAAATTGATTGCTGACATGCAAAACATTTTGGGACTATATAAAAAATTGACTAATGAAACAAATGCAAACATATCGTTTTTGGATGGAGTTTTCCTTTAAGTCCTGAGTCCTAACCCCTTGGCACAGTTATGCAGGCTTTATGGCTTAGTTACACAAGTGAGAGTAGGATTTGATTCATGGATGGCTTTAGTCGTATAGTCAGTCAGAGTTGGCTTTATGTCTTTCAAGGGATTTGGAGATTAAGGAGCATTCAGAGCCGCCCCCTGTACTGAGAGTGTTGGCACAATGACGGCCCAAGCTAAAGAGAGAGTGAGTGTGTGTGTGTGAGTGTGTGTGTGTGAGTGTGTGTGTGTGTGTGAGTGTGTGTGTGAGTGTGTGTGTGAGTGTGTGTGTGTGTGTTTGTGTGGGCACCAGCCCAACCCTAAGAGACTTAGCTGATTACTGGCATTGGAGGCACCATCGGAGGTGTTCTGCCTGATAGGAATAATTGAACTGAACTACCTCCTATTCTACAGTTACCAGGATTTACAGTCAGTTATATGAAACAATAACTATAGTTACCAGGATTTACAGTCAGTTAAATGAAACAATAATTATAGTTACCTGAGGGCCTCCCGAGTGGTGCATCGGTCTAAGGCACTGCATCGCAGTGCTTGAGGCGTCACTACAGCCCCGGGTTCGATCCCAGGCTGTGTCATAGCCGGCCGTGACCGGATATCACAAAATTGTGGAGAAAAAGGGGTAAAAGTAACACACAAAAAAACACCTATAGTTACCAGGACTTTACAGTCAGTTATATGAAACCATAACTGAAAGATCCTAAACAATACTTTGTTCTGTGTTTCTCCCTGACAGTGACAAACAAGCACCACTTTGTGGATGGAGGACTGCTGTACCAGTTCAGACTGAACTTCAGGAGGAGACGGCGTCTGATGGAGCTGCTGAACGAGCGCTGTCGTACCATCCCAGAGAGCCATGACAGCCCCTTCTGTCTCCGCAAACAGAACCCAGAGGGAGGCAACACCAGCTTCCTATCTGGTAAACCTAATTGTCTAACGATCCATCAAATGTAGGTATAAAGCCCTTTTTACATCAGGACTTGTTGTAACCACACCATCTAGTAACACTGGGGCTGAATCCCACTACAACCCTTAGCCCCTACTCACTAGGCACTATCTACAGTCACACTGGGGCTGAATCCCACTACAACCCTTAGCCCCTACTCACTAGGCACTATCTACAGTCACACTGGGGCTGAATCCCACTACAACCCCTACTCCCTACTCCCTAGGCACTATCTACAGTTACACTGGGGCTGAATCCCACTACAACCCCTACTCCCTACTCCCTACTCCCTAGGCACTATCTACAGTCACACTGGGGCTGAATCCCACTACAACCCCTAGCCCCTACTCCCTAGGCACTATCTACAGTCACACTGGGGCTGAATCCCACTACAACCCCTAGCCCCTACTCCCTACTCCCTAGGCATTATCTACAGACACACTGGGGCTGAATCCCACTACAACCCCTAGCCCCTACTCCCTACTCCCTAGGCACTATCTACAGTCACACTGGGGCTGAATCCCACTACAACCCCTAGCCCCTACTCCCTAGGCATTATCTACAGACACACTGGGGCTGAATCCCACTACAACCCCTAGCCCCTACTCCCTACTCCCTAGGCACTATCTACAGACACACTGGGGCTGAATCCCACTACAACCCCTAGCCCCTACTCCCTAGGCACTATCTACAGTCACACTGGGGCTGAATCCCACTACAACCCCTAGCCCCTACTCCCTACTCCATGGCACTATCTACAGACACACTGGGGCTGAATCCCACTACAACCCATAGCCCCTACTCCCTACTCCATGGCACTATCTACAGTCACACTGGGGCTGAATCCCACTACAACCCTTAGCCCCTACTCCCTACTCCCTAGGCACTATCTACAGTCACACTGGGGCTGAATCCCACTACAACCCTTAGCCCCTACTCCCTAGGCACTATCTACAGTCACACTGGGGCTGAATCCCACTACAACCCTTAGTCCCTACTCCCTAGGCACTATCTACAGTTACACTGGGGCTGAATCCCACTACAACCCCTACTCCCTACATTTACATCATTTACATGTACTCATCATTTACATCCCTACTCCCTACTTGTCTGAATATCTGAGAAGACTGTGAAGGCTTAACCAATGTGATGATTGGTTCTCCTTGCCTTCTAAAAGGCTTGGTGGATGTTTGGCCATATTGCTTACAGACACCTATCCAATCATTTTGGACCTACGGGAGTGCTGTAGAGTGTACAGTATGTGGGTAAAGGCCATCAGTAGGTTTTAAGACCCATAATGAGAAGCTAAAGTCAGCTAAATTAACAACCTCGTCAGCTACATTCTTTTAATATCCCCTTCAGAAGGAGCTGGCAGACAAAGCAATTATACCAAACGGTTACAGACTCCTAATGACGAGAATCTTCCAAGGTTACAGAGGAAAGTGCGGTACTGTGAGTTCCTCTAAGTTCCAGTTAACTGTTGTGGTCTGTCTCTTATCGTTGAGACTCACTGGAATGAGGAAGGAATGAGGGAACAGCCCCTCGACAATTTACAGATGTGTGCTACCTGCTGCTGGCTTTGGTTCCTGACAAAAACATCTATATGTGAGGGATTTTTGCAAAACATATGATGCTATTAACACGGTCGTGGTTTTAAAGCTGCACTTCACTGTGTCACACTAACACATGGACAACAGGCTCTCACTTTAAACAAACAACTGTGGCTTTATAGAGACTTCATAACATGTTCATAAGCACTACACATAGATGCAACAAAATGTTTTTTTTCATTCTCTATGTTCAGCAGGATTCTCTATGTTCAGCTGATTCTCTATGTTCAGCAGGATTCTCTATGTTCAGCTGGATTCTCTATGTTCAGCTGATTCTCTATGTTCAGCTGGATTCTCTATGTTCATCAGGATTCTCTATGTTCATCAGGATTCTCTATGTTCAGCAGGATTCTCTATGTTCAGTAGGATTCTCTATGTTCAGATGGATTCTCTATGTTCAGATGGATTCTCTATGTTCAACTGGATTCTCTATGTTCATCAGGATTCTCTATGTTCAGCTGATTCTCTATGTTCAGCAGGATTCTCTATGTTCAGCAGGATTCTCTATGTTCAGCTGATTCTCTATGTTCAGCAGGATTCTCTATGTTCAGCTGATTCTCTATGTTCAGCACGATTCTCTATGTTCAGCAGGATTCTCTATGTTCTGCAGGATTCTCTATGTTCAGCAGATTCTCTATGTTCTTCAGGATTCTCTATGTTCACTGGAATGAGGAAGGAATGAGGGAACAGCCCCTCGACAACTTACAGATGTGTGCTACCTGCTGCTGGCTTTGGTTCCTGACAAAAACATCTATATGTGAGGGATTTTTGCAAAACATTTGATGCTATTAACACGGTCGTGGTTTTAAAGCTGCACTTCACTGTGTCACACTAACACATGGACAACAGGCTCTCACTTTAAACAAACAACTGTGGCTTTATAGAGACTTCATAACATGTTCATAAGCACTACACATAGATGCAACAAAATGTTTTTTTTCATTCTCTATGTTCAGCAGGATTCTCTATGTTCAGCTGATTCTCTATGTTCATCAGGATTCTCTATGTTCATCAGGATTCTCTATGTTCAGCAGAATTCTCTATGTTCATCAGGATTCTCTATGTTCAGCAGGATTCTCTATGTTCAGCAGGATTCTCTATGTTCAGCTGATTCTCTATGTTCAGCTGATTCTCTATGTTCAGCAGGATTCTCTATGTTCAGCAGGATTCTCTATGTTCAGATGGATTCTCTATGTTCTGCAGGATTCTCTATGTTCTGCAGGATTCTCTATGTTCAGCAGATTCTCTATGTTCAGCAGGATTCTCTATGTTCAGCAGGATTCTCTATGTTCTGCAGGATTCTCTATGTTCTGCAGGATTCTCTATGTTCATCAGGATTCTCTATATTCAGCAGGATTCTCTATGTTCTGCTGGATTCTCTATGTTCATCTGGATTCTCTATGTTCAGCTGATTCTCTATGTTCTGCAGGATTCTCTATATTCAGCAGGATTCTCTATGTTCTGCTGGATTCTCTATGTTCATCTGGATTCTCTATGTTCAGCTGATTCTCTATGTTCTGCAGGATTCTCTATATTCAGCTGGATTCTCTATGTTCAGCTGGATATTGCAGAGCACTGATGCACATTCCATGGTGACATTATTCTTTAGACTTTGCCCAACCACCTGCCACAGAATGTCCAACCATCCCGAGGTGTACTGCTTTATGGAGGCAATATAGAGCTTACCTGGAAAGAGTGCTTTCATTATAGACTGATTAGATAGACCTACACATGCCAGTCACGAAGTGCATGGGATCCTTTTACAACTAACAACACAACCTCTGACTACAGTAACACTTTCACACAGTATGTGCATCCCAAATGGCAACCTATTTCCATAGGGCTCTGGTCCCAAGTAGTGCACTGTATAGAGAAAAGGGTGCCATTTGGGACATACTTAGTGTTCACTCTGAAAAGGAACAAACATTGAATTGAAAAAAGGGTCTCAGACCTTGAACATTTGTTTTGACTACATCAAGGGGGGGAAATGTGCTAACGAAGAAATGACGTCATCTCTCTCTTCTCTCTCCCGCTCTCTCTCTCCTCTCCCCCCCTCTCTCTCTCCTCTCTCCCCTCTCTCTCTCTCTTTCCTCTCTCTGTCTCTCTCTCTGTCTCTCTCTCTGTCTCTCGCTCTCTCTCCTCTCTCTCTCCTCTCTCCCCCTCTCTCTATCTCTCTCTCTCTCTCCCCCCTCTCTCTCTCCACCCTCTCTGCCCCCTCTCTCTCCTCTCCCCCACCCCTCTCTCTCTCAGTGAGTCCTACTAAAGAGATCAAGATGATAGTGGGGATCCGTCGCAGCAGCATGAGTAGCAGCTGTGGCAGCAGTGGTTACTATAGCAGCAGTCCCACCCTCAGTAGTAGCCCCCCGGTGCTCTGCAACCCAAAGTCAGGTAAAAGGCTCTCCATTCTCCTTGAGTGACCTTAACACACTCTCTCAAACACACACACACACACACACAAACCACCGTCAGGTAAGAGGCTCTCCATTCTCCCTGAGTGACCTTAACACACTCTCTCAAACACACACACACACACACACACACACACACACACACACACACACACACACACAGGTAAGAGTCTGAATAAGAGCCCTGTGATGTGCTGGTACCCTCTCCTCCACAAGACTAAGGTTCTGATCAGGAACTACTGAGTATCCAGAACCAAAATTGGAGTGTTTTGGATACTCAGCTAAGTTACTAGTAGCAGCATCACACTGACAGAACCAGCCTGTTCTGGACTGATATCTGTACTAAAGACTAGTTCCTACAGCTACCTGACCTCTGACAGCTTGAGTCTGGGGAGAATCACACAACATGGTGCAGTCACAGTGTAGTGGAACATGTCATGATAATAATATAATAATAATATGCCATTTAGCAGACGCTTTTATCCAAAGCGACTTACAGTCATGTATGCATAAATTTTTACGTATGGGTGGTCCCGGGGATCGAACCCACTACCCTGGCGTTACAAGCTCCATGCTCTACCAATTGGGCTACAGAGGATCTGTCATACCATCTCATGGCTGCATTATCTGAAGTGTACAATCTGTGGTTTGACCCTGTAGTCTTCTATCCTGTGGATCAGACTTCTGAACTGTTCTCAGTTTTGCTGTCTGTTAGCCTACAGATATCCAGGCTCTAGTCTTGGATAGGAGACTGTGTTTCAGATATCCAGGCTCTAGTCTTGCATAGGAGACTGTGTTTCAGTTATCCAGGCTCTAGTCTTGGATAGGAGACTGTGTTTCAGATATCCAGGCTCTAGTCTTGGATAGGAGACTGTGTTTCAGATATCCCTGCTCTAGTCTTGGATAGGAGACTGTGTTTCAGATATCCAGGCTCTAGTCTTGGATATGAGACTGTGTTTCAGATATCCAGGCTCTAGTCTTGGATATGAGACTGTGTTTCAGATATCCAGGCTCTAGTCTTGGATATGAGACTGTGTTTCAGATATCCAGGCTCTAGTCTTGGATATGAGACTGTGTTTCAGATATCCAGGCTCTAGTCTTGGATAGGAGACTGTGTTTCAGATATCCAGGCTCTAGTCTTGGATAGGAGACTGTGTTTCAGATATCCAGGCTCTAGTCTTGGATAGGAGACTGTGTTTCAGATATCCAGGCTATAGTCTTGGATAGGAGACTGTGTTTCAGATATCCAGGCTCTAGTCTTGGATAGGAGACTGTGTTTCAGATATCCAGGCTCTAGTCTTGGATAGGAGACTGTGTTTCAGATATCCAGGCTCTAGTCTTGGATAGGAGACTGTGTTTCAGATATCCAGGCTCTAGTCTTGGATAGCAAACTGTATTTCAGATATCCCTGCTCTAGTCTTGGATAGGAGACTGTGTTTCAGATATCCAGGCTCTAGTCTTGGATAGGAGACTGTTTCTATCTAAGACTGCTGATAAAAAGATGGAAAACATTTTATGCTTTAGCTGTGAGTAGCTGTGTGTAGCTGTGTGTTAATGCTAAGTATGAGATTCCCTGTCTTCGGAACATTGGGTTCTCCCATTTCTCAAAATGAGAGAGCAGGGTGTTGAAAGCGGCTGTTGAAAGTTGTGTGTGTGTGTGGGTGACAGGGTTTGAGGCCAGGGTTAGGTCAGGGGAAAGTAGTTGGTAAACGTTTCATTAGCTGGTGTGCGTGCGTGGATATTTCAGGTTAGCCAAGTCCTGCTATTTTCTTTCTGTTGAACTCTCTCCTGAGCTACCCTCACCTAGAACATGAGTTGAGAAATGGAAAGTGTGTGTGTGTGTGTGTGTGTGTGTGTGTGTGTGTGTGTGTGTGTGTGTGTGTGTGTGTGTGTGTGTGTGTGTGTGTGTGTGTGTGTGTGTGTGTGTGTGTGTGTGTGTGTGTGTGTGTGTGTGTGTGTGTGTGTGTGTGTGTGTGTGTACAGTACGAACCATATGACCCAATAAGGGCTGATCTAGCTAGAGCTGTAACAGGGGGAGTAGCCATTAGTTGGCAGTCATCCACACAGACACATACTCACTGTGGGACAGCTGGGGACTTACGCCAGCAGGCCAGCCTGAGGTGCTGCACGCCCCACTGAGACACAGGGTCTGTTTATACCGTCGCACAGCACCAGGACAGAGAGACTGTTTATACCGTTACACACAGCACCAGGACAGAGGGACTGTTTATACCGTTACACAGCACCAGGACAGAGGGACTGTTTATACCGTTACACACAGCACCAGGACAGAGGGACTGTTTATACCGTTACACAGCACCAGGACAGAGGGACTGTTTATACCGTTACACACAGCACCAGGACAGAGGGACTGTTTATACCGTTACACAGCACCAGGACAGAGGGACTGTTTATACCGTTACACACAGCACCAGGACAGAGGGACTGTTTGCTGTCCCCAGTCCGCCTGGCCTTGCTGCTATTCCAGTTTCAACTGTTCTGCCTGCGGTTATGGAACCCCTACCTGTCCCAGACCTGCTGTTTTCAACTCTTAATGATCGGCTATGAAAAGCCAACTGAGATTTATTCCTGATTATTATTTGACCATGCTTGTCACTTATGAACATTTTTGAACATCTTGGCATGGTTCTGTTATAATCTCCACCCGGCACAGCCAGAAGAGGACTGGCCACCCCTCATAGCCTGGTTCCTCTCTAGGTTTCTTCCTAGGTTTTGGCCTTTCTAGGGAGTTTTTCCTAGCCACCGTGCTTCTACACCTGCATTACTAGCTGTTTGGGGTTTTAGGCTGGGTTTCTGTACAGCACTTCGAGATATTAGCTGATGTACGAAGGGCTATATAAAATAAAATTGATTGATTGATTTATACCGTTACACAGCACCAGGACAGAGGGACTTTTTATACCGTCGCACAGCACCAGGACAGAGGGACTGTTTATACCGTTACACACAGCACCAGGACAGAGGGACTGTTTATACCGTCGCACAGCACCAGGACAGAGGGACTGTTTATACTGTCGCACAGCACCAGGACAGAGGGACTGTTTATACCGTCACACAGCACCAGGACAGAGGGACTGTTTATACCGTCGCACAGCACCAGGACAGAGGGACTGTTTATACCGTCACACAGCACCAGGACAGAGGGACTGTTTATACCGTCACACAGCACCAGGACAGAGGGACTTTTTATACCGTCACACAGCACCAGGACAGAGGGACTGTTTATACCGTCGCACAGCATCAGGCAGAGGGACTGTTTATAACGTTACACACAGCACCAGGACAGAGGGACTGTTTATACCGTCGCACAGCACTAGGACAGAGGGACTGTTTATACCATCACACACAACCCCCCACTGTGACAAATCCCAGCAGTCAGCACCATGGCAACGGAGCAGTGGTCTCTACTATGGCCGTAATGAAGGAGTTGTGACAGCTGGAATAAAAATACCTTGTCACTACATTACACCATGACACAGGCTCTTGCCCAGAACAATACACAGCTTATTCACATACTGTTCATTCACAACATGGACGTTTTTATCATATCTGATACACTCCTCTTTTACAACCAACTCACACTTGCACATGGAGGTTGGCATGCATATTTTGACTTGCTACTAAACGCTTACTAAAGTGATCAGATAAACAAAAGCAAATGTTAGTTTGTTCAACTCTGATCCTCTCAACTCCTCCTCAGCCTTTTGGTGAATTACTAGCTTTTCACAATTCAGATTAAAAGGTTTAGTTATATGTTCGTGTTCTCTCTCTATGTTGTGAATTGTGTACATTTAGTTTTAAATAGTCAGCAGACGTATGGAGGAGAGGAGCTGAAGGGGCAGAGTGGCCCTATACAATTGTTCTGGAATACACAGGAAGTGTTTGAATCAGATTCTTGGAAAAGATGTGAAGTGTTTTACTCAGTAAGTCCCAAAAACACTGGGAGATGAGGGTGAGACATTCAGGCAGCTGCTCTCAGCTTCCTGCCCCAAGAAGTCTGACAATAACTGCTATTTTTCCTCTATAGCTATAGCTGAGCCTTAGTGACTCAAATAGATGTTGAGGAAATGTATGTGATTACAGTGTGATTGACAGCACTTGACAATACAATGACCACTTATGTTGGATTTATGTTGAACTTTATAAATCCACCAAAGTCCCGATCCAGATTTCTTTCAATCATTTAAATATTTGTCACGGTTTCGGCCGAGGCGGCCCCTCCTCCTTGTTCGGGCAGGTTTCGGCGGTCGTCGTCTCCGGAGTACTAGCTGCCACCGCTCTATGTTTCTTGTTTGATTGGTTTTGTCTATTTGTCACACCTGTTTTGTGTTATGTCTCAATTAGCACCCTATTTAGTTTCCTTGTTGTTAGTTAGGTGTTGTGTGTAATTGTTCCATGTCGTGTTGCTGCGCTACATGTATTTTGGTGCGCTATTTTGTGCTTTCCTCCTTGTTTGTGTTTTAGGAGTAGATTACGCACTTGTTGATTGCGCCCGTTTGTATACGCCTGTGCGCGCTTTTCTCGCCTCCCGGGCTGGTTTTGGATATTTATTGTGATATCTACTAAAGTATTTTTGTTGGACTTTACTTCTGCCTCCTGCGCCTGATTCCACACCACACCTACCATAGCAACTCCTGACAGAATTACACACCACATATGGAATCAGCAGGAGCACCCACCGACATCATGGAGGAGCGTCTTCGCGGTCAAGAGGATCGAATCAACCAGATCGGGCACGCCTTGGACCGCGTAATGAACACCCTCCATCGATGGGGAAACCAGCGGGTACCCACACCCCCACCTATCGCACCATCACCATCGGACAGCCCGCCCGTCCAACTACCGGAACCCAGTGGGATTCGGCTCTCGCTCCCGAGGGCGTACGACGGCACCGCTGCCGGGTGTCAGGGGTTCCTATTACAAGTGGAACTCTACCTTGCCACCATACACCCGGCGCCCTCGGGATACGAGAGCGTTTCCGCCCTCATCTCCTGTCTCACCGGCAAGGCGTTGGAGTGGGCCAACGCCGAATGGAGGGGAATAGACGCCGCCACAGTCACCTATGCGGAGTTCTCCCGCCGCTTCCGTGCTGTCTTCGACCATCCACTAGAAGGGAAGGCGGCGGGGGAGCAATGGAGACTTACATTGCCGAGTCTCTGAGACAGGGATACATACGGCCCTCCACTTCTCCCGCGTCCTCGAGCTTCTTTTTTGTGAAGAAAAAGGATGGAGGTTTGCGTCCGTGTATTGATTACCGCGGTCTCAATCAGGTGACTGTGAAATATAGTTATCCACTCCCGCTGATTGCGACCATGACGGAGTCATTACACGGGGCACGGTTCTTCACAAAATTGGACCTCAGGAGCGCATATAACTTGGTGCGCATTAGGGAAGCGATGAGTGGAAGACAGCATTTAGTACTACCTCCGGCCATTACGAGTATCTCGTCATGCCATATGGGTTAATGAATGCTCCATCAGTCTTCCAATCGTTTGTAGATTAGATTTTCCGGGACATGCAGGCGCAGGGAGTAGTGGTGTACATAGATGATATTCTTGTGTACAGTTCTACTCGGGCCGAGCATGTAGCCCTGGTGCGCAGGGTATTGAGGAGACTGTTGGAGCATGACCTGTATGTCAAAGCCGAGAAATGTCTGTTCTTTCAGGAGTCAGTCTCCTTTTTGGGTTACCAGTTGTCTGCGTCAGGGGTGAGAATGGAGGTGGACCGAGTGTCCGCCGTGCGTAATTGGCAAACCCCAACTACGGTTAAAGAGGTGCAGCGGTTCTTGGGTTTTGTGAATTACTACCGAAGGTTTATCCGGGGGTTTTGGACAGGTGGCAGCTCCCATAACGTCTCTCCTTAAGGGGGTCCGGTGCGCTTGCAGTGGTCGGCTGAGGCGGACAGGGCCTTTGGGAGACTGAAGGACCTGTTTACCTCGGCTCCGGTGCTGGCGCACCCGGATCCCACTTTACCCTTCCAAGTAGAGGTGGACGCGTCTGAGGCCGGTATCGGGGCAGTTCTTTCACAACGGTCCGGCACACCACCTAAGCTCCGCCCCTGTGCTTTTTATTCTAAGAAGCTCAGTCCGGCGGAGCGGAATTATGACGTAGGGGACAGGGAGCTGTTAGCCGTAGTACAGGCCCTAAAGGTGTGGAGGCATTGGCTTGAGGGGGCTCAGCACCCTTTCCTCATTCTGACCGACCACCGTAACCTGGAATACATTCGGGCAGCTAGGAGACTGAATCCTCGCCAGGCTCGATGGACTATGTTTCTCGCCCGGTTTGTGTTCAAGATCACTTACATCCCTGGGTCCCAGAACGGGAAGGCAGATGCCCTGTCCGGCGGTATGACACGGAGGAGAGGTGCGTGGAGCCCATTCCCATACTACCGGAGTCTTGTCTGGTGGCACCGGTGGTGTGGGAGGTCGATGCGGAGATCGAGCGGGCATTACGCACCGACCCTAGCCCTCCACAGTGTCCGGTGGGTTGGACGTACGTCCCCGCTCGAGGTCCGGGATCGGCTGATTTATTGGGCTCACACGTCCCCCTCCTCTGGACATCCAGGTATTGGCCGGACAGTGCACTGCCTTAGTACGAAGTACTGGTGGCCAACGTTAGCCAGGGATGTGAGGGTTTATGTCTCCTCCTGCTCAGTGTGTGCCCAGTGTAAGGCGCCCAGACACTTGCCCAGGGGTAAATTACAACCCCTGCCCGTTCCACAACGACCCTGGTCTCACCTCTCGGTGGATTTTGTTACCGACCTTCCCCTCCTCACAAGGGAATACCACCATCCTGGTCGTTGTGGATCGGTTCTCGAAGGCCTGTCGTCTCCTTCCCATGCCGGGTCTTCCTACTGCCCTACAGACCGCTGAGGCTCTATTTACTCACGTCTTCCGGCATTACGGGGTACCCGAGGATATAGTGTCTGATCGAGGCCCCCAGTTTACCTCCAGAGTCTGGAGAGCCTTTATGGAACGGTTGGGGGTCTCGGTGAGCCTTACCTCGGGTTACCACCCGGAGAGTAATGGGCAGGTCGAACGAGTCAACCAGGATGTGGGTAGGTTTCTGAGGTCATATTGTCAGGGCCGGCCGGAGGAGTGGGCGAGATATGTGCCCTGGGCCGAGATGGCACAGAACTCTCTCCGCCACTCCTCCACGAGACTAACCCCTTTCCAGTGTGTGTTAGGGTACCAGCCGGTTCTGGCACCTTGGCATGAGAGCCAGATCGAGGCCCCTGCTGTGGATGAGTGGGTGCGGCGCTCGGAGGAGACGTGGAACGCTGCACACGTCCATCTGCAGCGAGCCATCCGTCGACAGAAGACGAGCGCCGACCTACACCGCAGTGAGGGGCCAGTGTACGCACCTGGAGATCGAGTCTGGCTCTCAACCAGAAACCTGCCCCTCCGCCTGCCCTGCCGGAAGCTGGGTCGGCGGTTTGTGGGGCCTTTTAAAGTCCTGAGGAGATTGAACGAGGGTGTGTTACAGGTTACAACTGCCCATTGATTACAAGAATATTAACCCCTCGTTCCATGTGTCTCTCCTCAGGCCGGTGGTAGCTGGTCCACTCCAGGACTTTGAGATTGAGGAGACTCCTCCGCCCCGTTGGACATCGAGGGGGCTCCGGCGTACACTGTTCGGACCATCCTGGATTCGAGACGCCGGATGGGGGTCTCCAATATCTCGTGGAGTGGGAGGGTGCGGTCCGGAGGAGCGGTGCTGGGTGCCGAGGAGGGACATTCTGGATCCGTCCCTGCTGACCGAATTCCATCGTGGTCATCCCACGCGCCCTGCTCCGTGTCCTCCTGGTCGTCCCCGAGGCCGGGGCGGCGCACGGCTGGAGCCGCGCGTCAAGGGGGGTACTGTCACGGTTTCGGCCGGGCGGCCCCTCCTCCTTGTTCGGGCAGGTTTCGGCGGTCGTCGTCTCCGGAGTACTAGCTGCCACCGCTCTATGTTTCTTGTTTGATTGGTTTTGTCTGTTTGTCACACCTGTTTTGTGTTATGTCTCAATTAGCACCCTATTTAGTTTCCTTGTTGTTAGTTAGGTGTTGTGTGTAATTGTTCCATGTCGTGTTGCTGCGCTACATGTATTTTGGTGCGCTATTTTGTGCTTTCCTCCTTGTTTGTGTTTTAGGAGTAGATTACGCACTTGTTGATTGCGCCCGTTTGTATACGCCTGTGCGCGCTTTTCTCGCCTCCGGGCTGGTTTTGGATATTTATTGTGATATCTACTAAAGTATTTTTGTTGGACTTTACTTCTGCCTCCTGCGCCTGATTCCACACCACACCTACCATAGCAACTCCTGACAATATTCTGTGATTGCATTATAATTCCCCTCAGCAATTTTATTCAGTTTTACTCCGAGGTCTAATCAACCCTCTGATCTACTTGTGATTTGATGATGCCAGTCAATGTGAGTGCCTAGGTTACGTGAGGACAAAGCCTCTCTATCAATGAAGAGGAGAATGCTGTCTGGTATCTGTCTCACTCCTCTATGAGATGTTGATTACTGCTAGCACTAACTTTGCTGATAACCTATTTTTTCAGGAAAGGTATACTTACTACGACTGTGATATGTGGTTGTCTCACCTAGCTATCTTAAGATGAATGCACTAACTGTAAGTCGCTCTGGATACGGACCCACAAACACGGACCCACACACACGGAATGTCTTAAAACCAGCTCAAGGAAACAGGAAATGGTCTCCCTCGAGGCACGGTCATGTGACTGCATGCTGTCCTCTTTTCTTTTAAACAACAGCAGCCATGGTGTCTTCCTCCTGCACACAGTACAGCCATGTTGTCCTGCTCCTGCATACAGGACAGCCATGTTGTTCTCCTCCTGCACACAGGACAGACAGCCATGTTGTTCTCCTCCTGCACACAGGACAGCCATGTTGTCCTCCTCCTGCACACAAGACAACTTGATAAGACTATAGCTACTGCTGCTGCATGAGGATTGTTCTGCAGTGTGTGTCATGACATTCCTTATCCTCCCCACCTCCTGGGGGTGTCCATACTGACAGTGTGAGTGTTTACAGTGTGTGTCTGTGTGTCAGTACTTACAGTGTGTGTTTGCCTTGCAGTGTTGAAGAGACAAGTGAATCCTGAGGAGCTGCAGACCCCAGGAGGCCCCTACATAAAGAAGACATTCACAGTACGTCACACACACACACACACAGTCCGACGCACACACACACACACACACACACACACACACACACACACACACAGTCCGACGCACGCACGCACGCACACACACACAACACACATGTCATGACACACCCAAGCCATAGACTGTTCTCTCTGCTTCCACACGGCAAGCGGTACCAGTGCATCAAGTCTGACAACAACATGCTCCTGAACAGCTTCTATCCCCAAGACATAAGACTGCTAACAGCTAACAGAATAGCTACACAGACTATCTGAGTTGACCCTTGTGTTGTATTTTATTTTTGCACTCTATGCACTCTCAGGACTCTACACACTGACACTCCAACACACACAACATGCACACACATTTATACTGACTACACACTCATACTCGCATACAATCATCATATACACTGCTGCTACTCTGTTTATCATATATCCTGATGCCTAGTCACCTTACCCCTATACATATCTACCTCTATCACTCCAGTATCCCTGCACATTATACATATGGTATTGAACTGATCCTGTATATAGTATGCTTACCCCTATACATATCTACCTCTATCACTCCAGTATCCCTGCACATTATAAATATGGTATTGAACTGATCCTGTATATACACTGCCTTCAGAAAGGATTGATTTATTCTACATTTTGTTGTGTTACAGCCTGAATTCAAAATAGATTAAATATATATTTTTTCTCGCACAATAACCTATAATGACAAAGTGAAAACATGTTTTTAGACATTTTTGCAAATTTATTTAAAATGAAATACAGAAATATCTAATTTACATAAGTATTCACACCCCTGAGTCAATACATGTTAGAATCACCTTTGGCAGCATTTACAGCTGTGAGTCTTTCTGGGCAAGTCTCTAAGAGCTTTGCACACCTGGACTGTAGAATATTTGCAGATTATTGTTTTTAAAATTATTCAAGCTCTGTCAAGTTGCTTGTTGATTATTGCTAGACAGACATTTTCAAATCTTGCCATAGATTTTCACGCCGATTTAAGTCAAAACTGTAACTAGGCCACTCAGGAACATTCAATGTCGTCTTGGTAAGCAACTCCAGTGTAGATTTGGCCTTGTTTTAGGTTATTGTCCTGCTGAAAGGTGAATTTGTCTCCCAGTGTCTGTTGGAAAGCAGACTGAAGCAGGTTTTCCTCTAGGATTTTGCCTGTGCTTAGCTCTATTCCGTTTTATTTTAATTCTAAGAAACTCCCTAGTCCTTGCCGATGACAAGCATACCCATAACATGATGCAGCCACCACCATGCTTGAAAATATGAAGAGTGGTACTCAGTGATGTGTTGGATTTTCCCCAAACATAACGCTTTGTATTCAGGACATAAAATACATTTATTTGCCACATGTTTTCACGTTTTACTTTAGTGCCTTATTGCAAACAGGATGCATGTCTTGGAAAAGGTTTATTCTGTGCAGGCTTCCTTCTTTTCACTCTATCAATTAGGTTAGTATTGTGGAGAAACTACAATGTTGTTGATCCATCCTCAGTTTCTCCTATCACAGCCATTCAACTCTGTAACTGTTTTAAAGTCGCCTTTGGCTTTATGGTGAAATCCCTGAGCGGTTTCCTTCCTCTCTGGCAACTGAGGAAGGACGCCTGTATCTTTGTAGTGACTGGGTGTATTTGTCATGAATGTCTGTGTAATGCGGTAGGCCAGAGTCAAGTGCAGGACACAGAATTAAATGAAAATCTACTTTACTGAATAGTAAAGAAACAAGCAAAACCTCCAAACACAGGGAGGAGCAAACCCGCTCACAAACGACACTCGTAACAAACACGCACAACACACAGTGGGGGCGAACAGGTTAAATAGGGAATGACATAATACTATAATGGGAAACAGGTGCGCAACACTAGACAACAATCAGGTGAACATAGAAACATAAAACATAAGACACCGGCCTCGGGGACGGCCAGGAGAACGCGGCGCGGGGCGAGTCGGATGATCTCAATGGAACTCTCTCAACAAGGAGGGATCGAGGATATCCCTCCTAGGAACCCAGCATCGCTCCTCCAGACCGTACCCCTCCCACTCCACGAGATACTGCAGGCCCCCCATCCGACACCTCGAATCCAGGATGGAACGGACCGAGTACGCCGATGCCCCCTCGATATCTAGTGGGGGCGGAGGAACCTCCCGTATCTCAGATTCCTGGAGTGGGCCAGCTACCACCGGCCTGAGGAGACACACATGGAACGAGGGGTTAATGCGATAATTAATAGGAAGCTGTAACCTATAACATACCTCGTTCAATCGAGCTGATAGCCTAACACACACTGGAAAGGAGTGAGGTCAGTTGAGGAGTGGCGGTTGGAGTTTATTGCCATCTCTGCCCAGGGTAGGAAAACCGACCACTCCCCTCGCCGGTCCTGGCAATACGACCTCAGAAACCTACCCACCTCCACCTGCCCGTTACTCTCGGGGTGAAAACCTGAGGTAAGGCTAACCGAGATCCCCAACCGTTCCATGAACGCCCTCCAAACCCTTGAGGTGAAATGGGGACCCCAATCAGACACTATATCCTCAGGCACCCCGTAGTGACGGAAGACGTGTGTAAATAGGGCCTCTGCAGTTTGTAGGGCCGTAGGGAGTCCGGGCAGAGGAAGGAGGCGACAGGACTTAGAAAACCGATCCACAACGACCAGGATGGTTGTGTTCCCTCTGGAGGGAGGGAGATCAGTCATAAAATCCACCGATAGGTGGGACCACGGTCGTTGTGGAACGGGTAGGGGTTGTAATTTCCCTCTGGGCAGGTGTCTAGGAGCCTTACACTGGGCGCACACCGAGCAGGAGGAAACATAAACCCTCACGTCCTTAGCTAAGGTGGGCCACCAGTACTTCCCACTAAGACAGTTCACTGTCCGACCGATGCCAGGATGACCAGAGGAGGGTGACGTGTGAGCCCAATAGATCAAACGATCGCGGACCTCCAGCGGTACGTACACACGACCCTCTGGACACTGGGGAGGAGTGGGGTCGTTATGCAACGCCCGCTCGATGTCCGCATTAACCTCTCATACCACCGATGCCACCAGACACGACGCCGGAAGTATGGGAGTGGGCTCCACGGAACTCTCCTCCGTGTCATACAGTCGGGACAGAGCATCTGCCTTAGCATTCTAGGAGCCTGGCCTGTAAGAAAGGGTGAAAACAAAACGGGTTAGAAACATAGACCACCTTGCCTGGCGAGGGTTTAACCTCTTCGCCGCTCGGATGTACTCCATGTGGTCAGTCAAAATGAGAAAAGGGTGTTTAGCCCCCTCAAGTCAATGTCTCCACGCTTTCAGGGCTTTGACCACAGCCAACAGCTCCCGGTCCCCCACATCATAGTTGCGCTCCGCCGGGCTGAGCTTCTTCGAAAAGAAAGCACAGGGGCGGAGCTTGGGTGGCGTGCCCGAGCGCTGCGAAAGTACAGCACCTATCCCAGCCTCGTGTGCGTCCACCTCAACCGTGAAGGCCAAGAAGGGAACCGGATGAGCCAGCACTGGAGCCGAGGTAAACAGGTCCTTCAGGCAACTAAAAGCCCTGTCCGCCTCAGCTGACCACCGCAGACGCACCGGTCCCCCCTTCAGCAACGAGGTAATGGGAGCCGCTACCTGACCAAAGCCCCGGATAAACCTCCGGTAGTAGTTGGCAAACCCCAAGAATCGCTGCACCTCCTTCACCGTGGTTGGAGTCTACCAATTACGCACGGCCGAAATGCGGTCACTCTCCATCCTCACCCCAGACGCGGACATGTGGTACCCTAGGAAGGAGATGGACTCCTGAAAGAACAGGCATTTCTCTGCCTTAGCATACAGGTCATGCTCCAACAGTCTTCTAAGCACTTTACGCACCAGGGACACATGCTCGGCCCTTGTAGTGGAGTATATAAGGATGTCATCAATATACACCACTACCCCTTGCCGTGCAGGTCCCTGAAAATCTCATCCACAAATGATTGGAAGACTGATGGAGCATTCAATAACCCGTATGGCATGACAAGATGCTCATAATGTCCAGAGGTGGTACTAAATGCCGTCTTCCACTCATCTCCCTCCCGGATACGCACTAGGTTGTATGCGCTCCTGAGATCCAATTTTGTGAAGAAGCATGCCCCGTGCAATGATTCCGTCATACTAACTATCAGGAGTAATGGATAGCTGTACTTGATGGTAATCTGATTTAAGCCACGGTAATCAATGCACGTGCGTAAACCACCATCCTTCTTCTTCACAAAAAAGAAACTCGAGGAGACAGGTGAAGTGGATGGCCGACTGTATCCCTGTCTCAGAGATTTGGTGACATATGTCTCCATAGCCGCCCTCTCCTCCTGAGACAAAGGACACACGTGACTCCGGAGAAGTGCAGCTCCTACCTGGAGATTTATCACGCAATCCCCCGGACGATGGGGTGGTAATTTAGTCGCCCTCTTTTTACTGAAGGCGATAGCCAAATCGGCATACTCGACAGGAATGTGCATAGTGGAAACCTGGTTTGAACTTGCCACTGTAGTTGCCCCCAAGGAAACTCCTACACACCTCCCTGAACACTGACCGGACCATCCCTTGAGAGCCCTCTGTTGCCATGAAATCGTGGGGTCATGAATGGTTAACCAGGGAAGTCCCAACACCACAGGATACGCAGGAGAATCAATCAGATAGAGGCTAATCCTCTCCTCATGACCCCCCTGCGTTCTCATCAGAAGTGGAGTGGTGACCTCCCTGATTATGCCTGACCCGAACGGGCGACTATCTAATGCATGCACAGGGAAAGGTTTATCAACAGACACAGTAGGGATCCCTAAACTACGAGCATACTGGCGATCAATAAAATTCCCAGCCGCGCCTGAATCTACTAGCGCCTTATGCTGAGAATGGGGGGAAAATTCTGGAAAAACAATATCAATACACAGATTAGCAACAGGAGGCTCTGGGTGAGTCGGGTGCCTACTCACCTGAGACGGTCGACCAGTGCCCTGCCTGCTGCCTTCGACCTCCTGAGGACCCTCCCCAGCACCGACCAGCAGTGTGTCCTCTGCGGCCACAGTTGGTGCAGGGGACGGTCCCTCTCCCCGTCTCCCTAACCGCAGCACCTCCGAGCTCCATGGGGGTAGACTCGGAGGTGCTGGGGGATGGAATGGACGGCCCCCGATCAGAACGTCCGCGGGCTGCCAACAGATTATCCAACCTGATGGACATGTCCACCAGTTGGTCTAGGTTGAGATCGGTGTCCCTGCAGGCCAGCTTCCGACGGACGTCCTCCCTTAAGCTGCAACGATAATGGTCGATCAGGGCCCTCTCATTCCATCCCACGCTGGCTGCTAAAGTTCTAAACTCCAGCGCAAACTCCTGCGCGCTCCTCATCTCCTGTCGTAGGTGGAACAGACGTTCACCCGCCGCTCTCCCCTCTGGTGGATGATCGAAGACCGCCCGGAAGCGGCGGGTGAAATCCTCGTAGCGGACAGTTCTTGAGTCTATTCCTCCCCACTCGGCGTTGGCCCATTCAAGCGCCTTCCCCGATTGTCACGCTCTGGCTCCGGGACTTTGTATTATTGAGCCAGGGTGTGTTCATTTTTGTTGTGTTTGGGGATTAGTTGGGTTGTTATTGGTTGTTTCATTGTTTGGTCCAGTGACTCCCAATCAGTGGTAACGAGTGTCAGCTGTCGGCTCGTTATCTCTGATTGGGAGCCATATTTAAACTGTCATTGTTCACCTTGGGGTTGTGGGTTTTTGTTCTATGTTCAGTCGTTGTCACTGAGGACTTCATGATCGTGTTTTGTTTTGTATTCTCGTGTATTGCATTAAAGTCAATATGTTCGCTACCAACGCTGCGCTTTGGTCCTACTTCATAGACGATCGTGACACCGATAGACAGGAGATGAGGGCGAACACGCTCTCGTATCCCGAGGGCGCCGGGTGAATGGTGGCCAGGTAGAGCTCTACCTGGAGGAGAAATCCCTGGCACCCGGCAGGTGTACCGTCATATGCCCTCGGGAGCGAGAGCCAAATCCCACTGGACCCAGGTGGTGAAGTGGTGACCAGTGTTGTAGGTGGTTGAGTGGTTGGAGATGGTGACGGGATACCACCTCTCTCCCATCGTTCCATCGTCTGGAACACTCGTTCCATGGTGACACAGAGAGTCTGAATCATCAACTCTTGAAGTTGGACTCGTTCCTCCATTGTCTCGGTAAATCTGGCTGTTCCTGCTGACTCCATAGGTGTGCGTGTTTCTGTCATGAATGTCTGTGGAATGCGGTAGGCCAGAGTCAAGCGCAGGACACAGAATGAAATGAAAATATACTTTACTGTATAGTAAAGAAACAAGCAAAACCTCCAACACAGGGAGGAGCAAACCCGCTCACAAACGACACTCGAAACAAGTAACAAACACGCACAACACACAGTGGGAGCGAACAGGTTAAATAGGGAAGGACATAATACCATAATGGGAAACAGGTGCGCAACACTAGACAACAATCAGGTGAACATAGAAACATAAAACATAAATCGGCAGCAGCTAGAATTCCGGTGACGACGAACGCCGTAGCCTGCCCGAACCAGAAGGAAGGGCAGTCTCGGCAGAATCCGTGACAGTATTGATACACCATCCAAAGTGTAATTAATAACTTCACCATGCTCAAAGGTATATTCAATGTCTGCTTTTTATTTCTATTTTGACCCATCTACCAATAGGTGCCCTTCTTTGCGAGCCATCAAATAAAATATTATTGGGCACATGCGCCGAATACAACAGGTATAGACTTTATAGTGACATGCTTACTTACGAGCCCATTCCCAACAATGCAGAGTTAAAAAGTAAGACAAATATTTGCTAACTAAAAAAGGAAATAGTAACACACTAAACAATAATGAGGGTATATACAAGAAGTACCAGTACAGAGTCACTGTGCAGGGGTACGAGGTAGTAATGAGGCTATATACAAGGAGTACCAGTACTGAGTAAATGTGCAGGGGTACGAGGTAGTAATGAGGTTATATACAAGGAGTACCAGTACTCAGTCACTGTGCAGGGGTACGAGGTCGTAATGAGGCTATATACAAGGAGTACCAGTACTGAGTCAATGTGCAGGGGTACGAGGTAGTAATGAGGTTATATACAAGGAGTACCAGTACTGAGTCACTGTGCAGGGGTACGAGGTCGTAATGAGGCTATATACAAGGAGTACCAGTACTGAGTCAATGTGCAGGGGTACGAGGTAGTAATGAGGCTATATACAAGGAGAACCAGTACTGAGTCAATGTGCAGGGGTACGAGGTAGTACTGGTCCTCCTGGTATATAGCCTCATTACTACCTCGTACCCTTGCACATTGACTTAGTACTGGTCCTCCTGGTATATAGCCTCATTACTAAGTCAATGTGCAAGGGTACGAGGTAGTAATAAAGCTATATACAAGGAGTACCAGTACTAAGTCAATGTGCAGGGGTACGAGGTAGTAATGAGGCTATATACAAGGAGTACCAGTACTAAGTCAATGTGCAGGGGTACGAGGTAGTAATGAGGCTATATACAAGGAGTACCAGTACTAAGTCAATGTGCATGGGTATGAGGTAGTAATGAGGCTATATACAAGGAGTACCAGTACTAAGTCAATGTGCAGGGGTACGAGGTAGTAATGAGGCTATATACAAGGAGTACCAGTACTAAGTCAATGTGCATGGGTACGAGGTAGTAATGAGGCTATATACAAGGAGTACCAGTACTAAGTCAATGTGCAGGGGTACGAGGTAGTAATGAGGCTATATACAAGGAGTACCAGTACTAAGTCAATGTGCAGGGGTACGAGGTAGTAATGAGGCTATATACAAGGAGTACCAGTACTAAGTCAATGTGCAGGGGTACGAGGTAGTAATGAGGCTATATACAAGGAGTACCAGTACTAAGTCAATGTGCAGGGGTATGAGGTAGTAATGAGGCTATATACAAGGAGTACCAGTACTAAGTCAATGTGCAGGGGTACGAGGTACATTTTACATTTTTACATTTTAGTCATTTAGCAGACGCTCTTAACCAGAGCGACTTACAGGAGCAATTAGGGTCAAGTGCCTTGCTCAAGGGCACATTAACGTCATTTAGCAGACGCTCTTAGCCAGAGCGACTCACAAATTGGTACGTTCACCCTATAGCCAGTGGGATAACCACTTTACAATTTGGGGGGGGTTAGAAGGATTACTTTATCCTATCCCAGGTATTCCTTAAAGAGGTGGGGTTTCAAATGTCTCCGGAAGGTGGTGAGTGACTCCGCTGTCCTGGCGTCGTGAGGGAGCTTGTTCCACCATTGGGGTGCCAGAGCAGCGAACAGTTTTGACTGGGCTGAGGGGGAGCTATGCTTCCGCAGAGGAAGGGAGCCAGCAGGCCAGAGGTGGATGAACGCAATGCCCTCGTTTGGGTGTAGGGACTGATCAGAGCCTGAAGGTACAGAGGTGCCGTTCCCCTCACTGCTCCATAGGCAAGCACCATGGTCTTGTAGCGGATGCGAGCTTCAACTGGAAGCCAGTGGAGTGTGCGGAGGAGGGGGGTGACGTGAGAGAACTTGGGAAGGTTGAACACCAGACGGGCTGCGGCATTCTGGATGAGTTGTAGGGGTTTAATGGCACAGGCAGGGAGGCCAGCCAACAGCGAGTTGCAGTAGTCCAGACGGGAGATGACAAGTGCCTGGATTAGGACCTGTGCCGCTTCTTGTGTAAGGCAGGGTCGTACTCTCCGAATGTTGTAGAGCATGAACCTGCAGGAGCGGGTCACCGCCTTGATGTTGGCGGAGAACGACAGGGTGTTGTCCAGGGTCACGCCTAGGCTCTTCGCACTCTGGGAGGAGGACACAGCGGAGTTGTCAACCGTGATGGCGAGATCATGGAACGGGCAGTCCTTCCCCGGGAGGAAGAGCAGCTCCGTCTTGCCAGGGTTCAGCTTGAGGTGGTGATCCGTCATCCATACTGATATGTCTGCCAGACATGCAGAGATGCGATTCGCCACCTGGTTATCAGAAGGGGGAAAGGAGAAGATTAGTTGTGTATCGTCAGCGTAGCAATGATATGAAAGGCCATGTGAGGATATGACAGAGCCAAGTGACTTGGTGTATAGGGGAGAAAAGGAGAGGGCCTAGAACTGAGCCCTGGGGACACCAGTGGTGAGAGCGCGTGGTGCGGAGACAGCTTCTCGCCACGCCACTTGGTAGGAGCGACCGGTCAGGTAGGACGCAATCCAGGAGTGAGCCGCGCCGGAGATGCCCAGCTCGGAGAGGGTGGAGAGGAGGATCTGATGGTTCACAGTATCAAAGGCAGCAGACAGGTCTAGAAGGACAAGAGCAGAGGAGAGAGAGTTAGCTTTAGCAGTGCGGAGAGTCTCCGTGACACAGAGAAGAGCAGTCTCAGTTGAATGACCAGTCCTGAAACCTGATTGGTTTGGATCAAGAAGGTCATTCTGAGAGAGATAGCAAGAGAGTTGGCTAAAGACGGCACGCTCAATAGTTTTGGAAAGAAAAGAAAGAAGGGATACTGGTCTGTAGTTGTTGACATCAGTGGGGTCGAGTGTTGGTTTTTTGAGAAGGGGAGCAACTCTCGCTCTCTTGAAGACGGAAGGGACATGACCAGCGGTCAAGGATGAGTTGATCAGCGAGGTGAGGTAGGGGAGAAGGTCACCGGAGATGGTCTGGAGAAGAGAGGAGGGGATGGGGTCAAGCGGGCAGGTTGTTGGGCGGCCTGCAGTCACAAGTCGCAGGATTTTATCTGGAGAGAGAGGGGAGAAAGAAGTCAGAGCATAGGGTAGGGCAGTGTGAGCAGGACCAACAGTGTCATTAGACTTAACAAACGAGGATCGGATGTCGTCAACCTTCTTTTCAAAGTGGTTGACGAAGTCATCCACAGAGAGAGAGGAGGGGGGGAGGAGGATTCAGGAGGGAGGAAAATGTGGCAAAGAGCTTCCCTAGGGTTAGAGGCAGATGCTTGGAATTTAGAGTGGTAGAAGGTGGCCTTAGCAGCAGAAACAGATGAAGAAAATGTAGAGAGGAGGGAGTGAAAAGAAGCCAGGTCGGCAGGGAGTTTAGTTTTCTTCCATTTCCGCTCCGCTGCCCGGAGCTCTGTTCTGTGAGCTCGCAATGAGTCATCAAGCCACGGAGCTGGAGGGGAGGGCTGAGCCGGCCGGGAGGATAGGGGACACAGAGAGTCAAAGGATGCAGAAAGGGAGGAGAGGAGGGTTGAGGAGGCAGAATCAGGAGATTGGAGGGAGAAGGATTGAGCAGAGGGAAGAGATGATAGGATGGAAGAGGAGAGAGTAGTGGGAGAGAGAGAGCGAAGGTTGCGGCGGCGCATTACCATCTGTGTAGGGGCAGAGTGAGTAGTGTGGGAGGAGAGCGAGAGAGAAAAGGAAACAAAGTGGTGGTCAGAGACTTGGAGGGGAGTTGCAGTGAGATTAGTAGAGGAGCAGCATCTAGTGAAGATGAGGTCAAGCGTATTGCCTGCCTTGTGAGTAGGGGGACGGTGAGAGGGTGAGGTCAAAAGAGGAGAGGAGTGGAAAGAAGGAGGCAGAGAGAAATGAGTCAAATGTGGACATAGGGAGGTTGAAATCCCCCAAAACTGTGAGGGGTGAGCCATCCTCAGGGAAGGAACTTATCAAGGCGTCAAGCTCATTGATGAACTCTCCAAGGGAACCTGGAGGGCGATAGATGACAAGGATATTAAGCTTAAATGGGCTAGTGACTGTGACAGCATGGAATTCAAATGAGGAGATAGACAGATGGGTTAGGGGAAAAATTGAGAATGTCCACTTGGGAGAGATGAGGATTCCTGTACCACCACCCCTCTGACCAGATGCTCTCGGGGTATGTGAGAACACATGGTCAGACGAGGAGAGAGCAGTAGGAGTAGCAGTGTTTTCAGTGGTGATCCATGTTTCCGTCAGCGCCAGGAAGTCGAGGGACTGGAGGTTGGCATAGGCTGGGATGAAGTCAGCTTTGTTGGCAGCAGAACGGCAGTTCCAGAGGCTGCCTGCGACCTGGAACTCCACGTGGGTGGTGCGTGCAGGGACCACCAGGTTAGAGAGGCAGCAGCCACGCGGTGTGGTGCGTTTGTGTAGCCTGTGCAGAGAGGAGAGAACAGGGATAGGCAGAGGCATAGTTGACAGGCTGTAGCAAATGGCTACAAAAATGCAGAGGAGATCGGAATGAAATGAGCTGAGCATCTGGGAGCGGAGAGAGCAGGACCTCCCTCACCAAAACTTCTACCTCAGAAACTAAAATTGTTTCACTGAACCACCCGAACAAAAACTCTCCCAACTTCCACCTTTAGAAATCAGAATTGTTGTGAACCACAGCGGTTCAATGTTTAAAGGAATAGACTCAACCCACTTTATTCAACTATGACACCATAGCTAACTAGCAAGCTAGCATCCAATAACAATAACACACCGTATAGCACCAACACTTGGTCACAACAAACCACCAATAGTGTGATAACACACTAAACAGATCATTCGTGTCTGTGTCAAGTTCCTTTCATGACACAGCAATGATTAGACATTGGCTAGCTAGGACAAGTATATTGTATTTAGCTACTACCGTACAGTTAAGCTGGTAGTAGCTAATCCAGCTAGCAAATGGCCACTGTGTTGACTTTGTTTGAAGAACGGCTAGCTGGCTAGCTTCGTGCTACACCCGGCACACAATGGCTATTGTGTTGACTCTAACTCAGTTCGAAAAAACGGCTAGGTAGCTCGCCGTGCTACAGCCGGCACTGCCAGGACACAGTAACTACCCACAACAACCCACGATGCTTAGCTATGACGCCGTAGCTAACCTGCAAGCTAGCATCCATTAACACACAATTTAGCATCAATACTTGGTTACGACAAACTGCCAAGAGTGTGTTAGCACACTAAACAGATAATTCAAGTCCGTGTCTAGTTCCTTTCATAACGCATAACGCAGCAAAAATTAAACGTTGGCTAGGACTACATTAACATTTGGAAACAGCTCTCCAGCGTTGCTAATCGATACCAGTAGCTACCCGCTAGCTAGCTAGCCTCGTGCTTTGATACTAACCTACAATTACCTACGGAAACCTACAATAACAACAATACTAACCTATAATAAATACAATACCTAACTACAGCTAACTACCTACCTACGTTGGCTAGGACTACATTAACATTTGGAAACAGCTCTCCAGCGTTGCTAATCGCTACCAGTAGCAACCCGCTAGCTAGCTAGCCTTGTGCTTCGATACTAACCTACAATTACCTACGGAAACCTACAATAACAACAATACTAACCTATAATAAATACAATACCTAACTACAGCTAACTACCTACCTACGATCTAAAACATGGTTAAGCTTTACTCAACACCATATGAGAAGCTTACCTCCTGCTTACCTCCAGCTAGAGAAAAACACGACCTCTCCCGACACGACCTCTCCCGACAACCGTAGCACCAGCAAATGAGGCTATATACAAGGAGTATATACAAATGAGGCTATATACAAGGAGTACCAGTACTAAGTCAATGTGCATGGGTACGAGGTAGTAATGAGGCTATATACAAGGAGTACCAGTACTAAGTCAATGTGCATGGGTACGAGGTAATTGAGGTATTATGTACATGTAGGTAGGGGTAAAAGTGGCTAGGCAATCAGGGTAGATAAATAACAGAGTAGCAGCAGTGTGTGTGTGTGTGTGTGTGTGTGTGTGTGTGTGTGTGTGTGTGTGTGTGTGTGTGTGTGTGTGTGTGTGTGTGTGTGTGTGTGTGTGTGTGTGTGTGTGTGTGTGTGTGTGTGTGTGTGTGTGTGTGTGTGAACGTATATAGTGTGTGTGTGTGTGTTGGAGTGTCAGTGTAGTAAGAGTGAGTGTGCATAGACCCAGTGCAGTAAATCATAAAGGGGTCAAGGTAAATCGTCTGGTAGCGATTTGATTAACTGTTCAGCAGTCTTATTGCTTGGGGGTAGAAGCTGTTCAGGGTCTTGTTGCTTCCAGACTTGGTGCATCGGTACCGCTTGCCGTGCGGTAGCAGAGAGAACAGTCTATGACTTGGGTGGCTGGAGTCTTTTACCCTTTTTTGGACTCTCTTCTGACACTGCCTGGTTTAGAGGTCCTGGATGGTAGGAAGCTTGGCCCCTGATGTAGTGGGCCGTATGCACTACCCTCTGTAGCGCCTTGCGGTTGGATGCCAAGCAGTTGCCATACCAAGCGGTGATGCAGCCAGTCAAGATGCTCTCAATGGTGCAGCTGTGTAACTTTTTGAGGATCTGAGGGCCCATGCCAAATCTTTTCAGCCTCCTGAGGGGGAAGAGGCGCTGTCGTACACTCTTCATGACTGTGTTGGTGTGTTTGGACCATGAAAGGTCCATTGGAAAGCCTCCCTGGTATTTGTGGTTGAATCTGTGTTTGAAATTCACTGCTCAACTGAGGGACCTTACAGATAACTGTATGTGTGGTGTGGGGTACAGAGAGGAGGTAGTCATTCAAAAATCATGTTAAACACTATTATTGCACACAGAGTGAGTCCATGCAACTTATTATGTGACTTGTTAAGCACATTTTTACTCCTTAACTTATTTAGGCTTGCCATAACAAAGGGGTTGAATACTTATTGACGCAAGACTTTCAGCTTTTCATTTTTTATTAATTTGTAAAAATTTCGAAAAACATAATTCCACTTTAACATTATGGAGTATAGTGTGAAGGCCAGTGACACAAAATCTCAATTTAATCCGTTCTGAATTCAGGCTGTAACACAACAAAATGTGGAATATGTCATGGGGTGTGAATAGTTTCTGAAGGTAATGTAGCTTCTTACTTTCTCCTGTTCATCTTATTTCTTATTTTTATATCTCCTGTGTTTCTGTTCTACCTTGTTATTTTTAGTACTACATTGATATTGATTACTGCATTGTTGGGTTTAGAGCTAGCAAGAAAGGCATTTCACTGTACTTGTGCACGTGACATTGAAACTTGAAACACACACACTACTTCCCCTCGTCCTTCGACCACTGCTCACATGCTTTGGCTGACAGAGAGAGCTTTAACACTGACTACGGTTGCAAAGCTACCAGTAATTTACCAAAGTTACCGGAATCTTCGGTAATCTATGGCAATCTATGGTCATTTATACTTGAACTTTAAAAAATGTATTAATGTATAGTATTCATTTTTATATGTGTCCATATTGTCCATGAGTTTCTAGTAGACAGACCATATGGTTCAATAGAAAATAGCCTTATTAATGAAAAAAGCATCTAATCAACAATGGCATTATTTTCAATTACCTCTGCAACTCTTCCAACTACTGACTTTTATCACAACTGCCATCAGTTTGGGAGCAAAACATTTACAACAAATAAATAAATAAAAGTGTGTAAAAAAAATATATGAAGGATATTTCATGCTGAAACCCTCATATTAAACACCAATGGTATTCACTAAGTTGATGGTTCATATTTAGGATGTTGTTTTACAGCTGCTTATTTGATTATTTTCTATATTTGACATGTGATAAGGCCACACAGAGGGCCAGAGATAATAACAGACAACTGTGATAATAATAAAATAAAGAAATCCTTGAAAGTTCTGGTAGTTTACTGGTAAAGTTTCCAGTAATATACCCTCCCTTTGCCACCATAACACACACACATAAGCATTTTACTGTCACCCGAAGATGGCATGGCCACATCCTTCACACAGTAAACACACACTGTGGAAAACTCTCTGGCCTGCATGGTCTGATCCACAGATGATCATCCTCCTTACTGGGTCTGATATTCACCAATCAGGCTGAACAGATACCAGTTGAAATTCGACTGGGTGGGACACATAATCACTCCTAACAGACTGACTGGATTGGCTCTGGGCTCTGCCTTAGATGACCCTCTTGTGTTCTGGAATGGAATGCCTGTCTGAGTAGATTCTTAGAACCCTCCATGAGAGAGATCTGATAAGGGCGATGTTGCAGCGCGCACACACACACACACACTAACACACACACTAACACACACACACACACACACAGAACAGACACACACACACACACAGAACAGATACACACACACACACAGAACAGACACACACACACACACACACACACACTCACACACACACACACACAAAGAAAAGATACACACACACAGAACAGACACACACACACACACACACACACAGAACAGATACACACGCACCCAGAACAGATACACACACACACACACACACACAGAACAGAACAGACACACATGTACACACAACACAACACACTGCACATAACACACAACACAACACACTGCACACACAGCTAAAAACAACACTTCATGTTGCTTCTGCAAAACAAACATTACAGTTCCTGACAGATACATTTAGAGAATGTTGAAACATCAAAATCGTCCTACAACCCTCAGGTGTTGCATCTCATGTCATGCCCCTGTACCATGATCCCAGCCCCTGTACCATGATGCCAGCCCCTGTACCATGATGCCAGCCCCTGTACCATGATCCCAGCCCCTGTACCATGATGCCAGCCCCTGTACCATGATCCCAGCCCCTGTACCATGATCCCAGCCCCTGTACCATGATCCCAGCCCCTGTACCATGATCCCAGCCCCTGTACCATGATGGCAGCCCCTGCACCATGATCCCAGCCCCTGCACCATGATCCCAGCTCCTGTACCATGATCCCAGCCCCTGTACCATGATCCCAGCCCCTGTACCATGATGCCAGCCCCTGTACCATGATGCCAGCCCCTGTACCATGATGCCAGCCCCTGTACCATGATGCCAGCCCCTGTACCATGATCCCAGCCCCTGTACCATGATCCCAGCCCCTGTACCATGATCCCAGCCCCTGTACCATGATGCCAGCCCCTGTACCATGATGCCAGCCCCTGTACCATGATGCCAGCCCCTTTACCATGATCCCAGCCTTTTTAATCACACCAACCCTGTTGTTTCTAGCTCTCTACTTTGCTTTTATGCTCTTTTAAATACATTTTGACTTGAACTTGACTTCCTCCTCAGATCATGGGGGACGCGGTCGGCTGGGGCTTCGTGGTGCGAGGTAGTAAGCCCTGCCACATCCAGGCTGTCGACCCCAGTGGCCCCGCAGCTGCAGCTGGGATGAAGGTATGTAACACAAACACTCACACACATACCATCACACACACCACGGCACATGCACTCACGCACGCACACACACACACTCCACTGCCAGCTGGGAGGAGAGAGCATTGACCTAAACATGTTTCTCCCATGTGCTATGTTTCTCCTATGTGCTATGTTTCTTCCATGTGCTATGTTTCTTCCATGTGCTATGTTTCTTCCATGTGCTATGTTTCTCCTATGTGCTATGTTTCTCCTATGTGCTATGTTTCTCCTATATGCTATGTTTCTTCCATGTGCTATGTTTCTCCTATGTGCTATGTTTCTCCCATGTGCTATGTTTCTCCTATATGCTATGTTTCTTCCATGTGCTATGTTTCTCCTATGTGCTATGTTTCTCCTATGTGCTATGTTTCTCCCATGTGCTATGTTTCTCCTATGTGCTATGTTTCTTCCATGTGCTATGTTTCTCCCATGTGCTATGTTTCTTCTATGTGCTATGTTTCTCCTATGTGCTATGTTTCTTCCATGTGCTATGTTTCTTCCATGTGCTATGTTTCTCCTATGTGCTATGTTTCTTCCATGTGCTATGTTTCTCCCATGTGCTATGTTTCTCCCATGTGCTATGTTTCTCCCATGTGCTATGTTTCTCCTATGTGCTATGTTTCTTCCATGTGCTATGTTTCTTCCATGTGCTATGTTTCTTCCATGTGCTATGTTTCCCCTATGTGCTATGTTTCTCCTATGTGCTATGTTTCTCCCTCCTCTCCCCCCTCCCCTCCCTATATCCTCCTCTCCTCTAATTCTAGAGCAGAGCTGGCTCCATTACATAGAAATCAAGCTGATGCAGTAATAACGGATCTGTGCAGCCAGGGGATGTGTCCCAAATGGCACCCTATTCCCTATATATATAGTGCACTATGGGCCCTGGTGAAAAGTAGTGCACTACATAGGGAATATGGTGTCATTTTGGACGCAGTCAGTCAGTTACGCAACAGTAAATGCTGTTCTCTCTCTGAACGTGGTTGTTGATGCTTCTTATATAAGTAATGTTGGTCAGACAGTCTGAAGCCTTGTGTTTACTGCCTGCCTTTCCTCTGTAGTAAAACAGGCTCTAACTGAAGCCTTGTTTACTGCCTGCCTTTCTTCTGTAGTAAAACAGCCTCTGACTCTCACATTGATCACATGCTGCTGCCTTATAACAGTGGCTATCCACTCGGTATGGCACTAAAAGTGACCCATAAACTCTCATTCTGTGGTGACCTTTGGGAGGAGATAATGACAGAGAGAGTTGACTCACTGCTTCCAAATGTTAGTCTAACGTTGCCAGAAGGGCAGTTTATAATGTTCGTCTAACGTTGCCAGAGCATCAGTTTATAATGTTGGTCTAACAGGAGGAGTCAGTAGAGGTCTGTTGACTCAGACCACAACACAACAGGAGTCAGTAGAGGTCTGTTGAGACTCAGACCACAACACATTTACATTTTAGTCATTTAGCAGACGCTCTTATCCAGAGCGACTTACAGTTAGTGAGTGCATACATGATTATCATTTTTTTCATACTGGCCCCCCGTGGGAAACGAACCCACAACCCTGGCGTTGTAAACGCCATGCTCTACCAACTGAGCTACATCCCTGCCGGCCATTCCCTCCCCTACCCTGGACGACGCTGGGCCAATTGTGCGCCGCCCCATGGGTCTCCCGGTCACGGCCGGCTACGACAGAGCCTGGATTCGAACCAGGATCTCTAGTGGCACAGCTAGCACTGCGATGCAGTGCCTTTAGACCACTGCGCCACTCGGGAGGTCACAGAGCAGCAGTTTATAATGTTGGTCTAACAGGAGGAGTCAGTAGAGGTCTGTTGACTCAGACCACAACACAACAGGAGTCAGTAGAGGTCTGTTGAGACTCATAGAGACATTTAGCTAAACAGATTCAGCAGGTACACGATGAACATACATTTAAAAGCAGAAGTTTCATGCTGTAAGCCACCTGGAGAAACATATAAACTGTATGATACCTTAGTCATAGTCCAAGTATAGTAACATGTAGAGTACCGCTGAATTCATCTGCTTGAGTGAATATAACCGCAGTGGTTACACAGAACAATGACTTATACCCTACAGTTTAACATGGGTCCTTCTCTACAAATTCTCTGCAGCCTAAGATCCAGTAAATCATCATGAAAATGATCGGAGAGGTTGAGGGTAGAGGAAGTTCAGGAGTAAAAACTAACAAAATAGAATTATTGTAAAATTGACTGTGTCCATAAAATGTATATAGTATGTATAAGCTGGAAGTAGAGGCCTAAGCATTGTTGTTCACTAGTTTACTCCAATTAGGGAAGGGGTGGTGAGGTTGGAAAGTAATAAAGATAAATATATTTTTTTAAAGGATATGTATATGTGTATGTACAGTGGGGAGAACAAGTATTTGATACACTGCCGATTTTGCAGGTTTTCCTACTTACAAAGCATGTAGAGGTCTGTAATTCTTATCATATGTACACTTCAACTGTGAGAGACGGAATCTAAAACAAAAATCCAGAAAATCACATTGTATGATTTTTAAGTAATTCATTTGCATTTTATTGCATGACATAAGTATTTGATACATCAGAAAAGCATAACTTAATATTTGGTACAGAAACCTTTTTTTGCAATTACAGAGATCATAAGTTTCCTGTAGGTCTTGACCAAGTTTGCACACACTGCAGCAGGGATTTTGGCCCACTCCTCCATACAGACCTTCTCCAGATCCTTCAGGTTTCGGGGCTGTCGCTGGGCAATACGGACTTTCAGCTCCCTCCAAAGATTTTCTATTGGGTTCAGGTCTGGAGACTTGGCTAGGCCACTCCAGGACCTTGAGATGCTTCTTATGGAGCCACTCCTTAGTTGCCCTGGCTGTGTGTTTCGGGTCGTTGTCATGCTGGAAGACCCAGCCACGACCCATCTTCAATGCTCTTACTGAGGGAAGGAGGTTGTTGGTCAAGATCTTGCGATCCATGGCCCCATCCATCCTCCCCTCAATACGGTGCAGTCGTCCTGTCCCCTTTGCAGAAAAGCATCCCCAAAGAATGCTGTTTCCACCTCCATGCTTCACGGTTGGGATGGTGTTCTTGGGGTTGTACTCATCCTTCTTCTTCCTCCAAACACGGCGAGTGGAGTTTAGACCAAAAAGCTATATTTTTGTCTCATCAGACCACATGACCTTCTCCCATTCCTCCTCTGGATCATCCAGATGGTCATTGGCAAACTTCAGACGGGCCTGGACATGCGCTGGCTTGAGCAGGGGGACCTTGCGTGCGCTGCAGGATTTTAATGCATGACGGCGTAGTGTGTTACTAATGGTTTTCTTTGAGACTGTGGTCCCAGCTCTCTTCAGGTCATTGACCAGGTCTTGCCGTGTAGTTCTGGGCTGATCCCTCACCTTCCTCATGATCATTGATGCCCCACAAGGTGAGATCTTGCATGGAGCCCCAGACCGAGGGTGATTGACCATCATCTTGAACTTATTCCATTTTCTAATAATTGCACCAACAGTTGTTGCCTTCTCACCAAGCTGCTTGCCTATTGTCCTGTAGCACATCCCAGCCTTGTGCAGGTCTAGAATTTAATCCCTGATGTCCTTACACAGGTCTCTGGTCTTGGCCATTGTGGAGCGGTTGGAGTCTGTTTGATTGAGTGTGTGGACAGGTGTCTTTTATACAGGTAACGTGTTCAAACAGGTGCAGTTAATACAGGTAATGAGTGGAGAACAGGAGGGCTTCTTAAAGAAAAACTAACAGGTCTGTGAGAGCCGGAATTCTTACTGGTTGGTAGGTGATCAAATACTTATGTCATGCAATAAAATGCAAATTAATTACTTAAAAATCATACAATGTGATTTTCTGGATTTTTGTTTTAGATTGTGTCTCTCACAGTTGAAGTGTACATATGATAAAAATTACAGACCTCTACATGCTTTGTAAGTAGGAAAACCTGCAGTGTATCAAATACTTGTTCTCCCCACTGTATATGGATGTGTATGTGTATATATATGTATGTATGTATGTATGTGTATCTATATATATATATATATATATGCGAGATAAAAAACATGGGGGATTGGAAGTGAAGCAGACAATTACATTGATGGAAGTTACAATCTATCTGCAATATTAAAGCTGATCTACCCCCTAAAATTTTTTTAAAAAAATATAAGAATACAAATTTAAAAAAAAGATCCAGTAACTCATTCATTTCAGCCACAGCCTGGCCATGAAACAGTTAACAAACATTTTTCTTGGAAATCCTCAAGTGCCTTTTCTAGGAGTATTAACTCCCGAGTGACTGGGGCCCTGGGTAACGGTTGACCCGTTGCCAAGACAAATAGGGGATTGTGTTTTGATGTAATTGCTGCGACGGGCTGCTCTGGAATTCCTTCACTGCATGAAATAAGGGTAAAGTTGACTCAATGGCCTACCATGTGGCAGCCATATAACCATGTTGCAAAACAGTCCTAAAACATGTTTGTTTTTGCCAAGACACTGACTGACTGTTGCAATAATGAGTCAGCAATCAAAATAAGAAAGGTGTGTTTCTGTTTATCCATAACAGAGCCAACTCTCCTCTCCTCCTCAAGATCTGTCAGTTTGTGGTTGAGATCAACGGGCTGACGCTTGTTCCCCTCCTTTCTCTGTGTTTCTCCCATAGAGAGCTAACTCTCCTCTCCCTTTCTCTGTGTTTCTCCCATAGAGAGCTAACTCTCCTCTCCCTTTCTCTGTGTTTCTCCCATAGAGAGCTAACTCTCCTCTCCCTTTCTCTGTGTTTCTCCCATAGAGAGCTAACTCTCCTCTCCCTTTCTCTGTGTTTCTCCCATAGAGAGCTAACTCTCCTCTCCCTTTCTGTGTTTCTCCCATAGAGAGCTAACTCTCCTCTCCCTTTCTCTGTGTTTCTCCCATAGAGAGCTAACTCTCCTCTCCCTTTCTCTGTGTTTCTCCCATAGAGAGCTAACTCTCCTCTCCCTTTCTGTGTTTCTCCCATAGAGAGCTAACTCTCCTCTCCCTTTCTGTGTTTCTCCCATAGAGAGCTAACTCTCCTCTCTTTCTCTCTTTCCCTCCCTCTTTCTCTCCTCCTTTCTCTGTGTTTCTCCCATACAGAAATACATGTATAGACATTGCTAACTCTGTCCCTCTCCCTCTCTAGGTGTGTCAGTTTGTGGTCTCGGTCAACGGGCTAAACGTGCTGTCTCTGGACTACAGGACAGTCAGTAACCTCATCCTGACCGGGCCCAGAACAGTTGTCATGGAAGTCATGGAGGAAGCAGATTACTGAGGAGGCAGGCTATCACGTGGCAGGGGGCGTGGCTGAGCAGAGTAGACCCAAGGCAGACCCTAAAGACATCATGGAGATAGAAGTGTCTTTATGGAACTCTATGAAAACTCTCTCTAGGGTTCTAACTCTATGAAAACTCTCTAGGGTTCTAACTCTATGAAAACTCTCTCTAGGGTTCTAACTCTATGAAAACTCTCTCTAGGGTTCTAACTCTATGAAAACTCTCTCTAGGGTTCTAACTCTATGAAAACTCTCTCTAGGGTTCTAACTCTATGAAAACTCTCTCTAGGGTTCTAACTCTATGAAAACTCTCTAGGGTTCTAACTCTATGAAAACTCTCTCTAGGGTTCTAACTCTATGAAAACTATCTCTAGGGTTCTAACTCTATGAAAACTCTCTCTAGGGCTCTAACTCTATGAAAACTCTCTCTAGGGCTCTAACTCTATGAAAATTATCTAGGGTTCTAACTCTATGAAAATTATCTAGGGTTCTAACTCTATGAAAACTCTCTAGGGTTCTAACTCTATGAAAACTCTCTAGGGTTCTAACTCTATGAAAACTATCTCTAGTGTTCTAACTCTATGAAAACTCTCTCTAGGGTTCTAACTCTATGAAAACTCTCTAGGGTTCTAACTCTATGAAAACTCTCTCTAGGGTTCTAACTCTATGAAAACTCTCTCTAGGGTTCTAACTCTATGAAAACTCTCGCTAGGGTTCTAACTCTATGAAAACTCTCTCTAGGGTTCTAACTCTATGAAAACTCTCTCTAGGGTTCTAACTCTATGAAAACTCTCTCTAGGGTTCTAACTCTATGAAAACTCTCTAGGGTTCTAACTCTATGAAAACTATCTCTAGGGTTCTAACTCTATGAAAACTCTCTAGGGTTCTAACTCTATGAAAACTCTCTCTAGGGTTCTAACTCTATGAAAACTCTCTCTAGGGTTCTAACTCTATGAAAACTCTCTCTAGGGTTCTAACTCTATGAAAACTCTCTAGGGTTCTAACTCTATGAAAACTCTCTCTATGGTTCTAACTCTATGAAAGGCTCATTCAAGCTCTGCCAGCCACCACCCGCTGTCTCTCTCCTATTGGACACCGCCACCCTCTGTATCTCTCCTATTGGACACTGCTGCCCTCTGATGGGCTCCAATAGAACTGCTAGGAGAGGAGAGAAGGACATTAGCTACTCTGTTAGATACACACGTCTAATCATTGTCCTCCTGTCTCACCTGTCTAGTTGATGTTGAGACATCAGATGGACCCTGATAACAGAGTGGACTGTTTCTCACAGTAAGGGTTGTAAAATGTTCTGTACTGTGCTCCATGATTAGGGGGCTGTGCCCTGCTATCCCCTTCTGGTTTGTCAGTGTCTCCTGTGGGCTGGACTGTGTGTTTCTTCACTTATTGATGGTACTATCTACCCATGTGTTAGGCTGTGTGGGGAGAGACAGATATGGACCGGGCTAGATCTGCCTGTCTCTCTCTATCCCAGGACGAGATGTGGTGAAGTTGAAGGCAGGCCTGTCTCTCTCTATCCCAGGACGAGATGTGGTGAAGTTGAAGGCAGGCCTGTCTCTCTCTATCCCAGGACGAGATGTGGTGAAGTTGAAGGCAGGCCTGAAGGAGACCGACAGCATATCATCCAGGACAGGAGTGTGAAGCATTATCAAGCGACTGTTCAATCTGCTGCACCAAATGATAATGCAAACGATGTCAAACTAATCCATAGCTATTTGGGCGTGTGACAGAGATACCAACCTGGTTACACTGTGTAGTTGTGTATAGGTCACTCACTATACATTGTGGTAGTTGTGTGAAGTTGGCCGTAGTTTAACCAAGCAAACATGGTTGTATAATGTTCATGTTTATGCAGGACTAATTGTTGTCAATGAAGTGTCTTTTCCCAGTACACTTAGGGCGAGTTTCCCGGACAACAAGTCCTGGACTAAAAAGCCAAATCGTTAGATAATCTCCATTGAAAGTGTTTTTTGGTCCAAGATTAGGCTTATTCTTTGATCGGGAAACCGTCCCTTGAAGACAAAGTAGGTAGCTAATAGCTAGTTAATGAGGTAACACTTTATTTGAATGTTCCATTATACTGTCTGTAGACCTGAATATCATCGTTATAAGCATGACATTAAGGATATTACTCAGTATGTAGACAAAAGCTTGTGCTACTAACAACTAACTTTACTCTGTCATGACACAACAAACTATTACTTATCAGGCCCGTTTCCCAGACATGCATTGAGCCTAGTCCAGGATGTGTCCGGGAAACCGCTCATAGTGATATAAATGGTGGTTTGCATAGTTTTCTAAGATTTATAATGTGTATTGACAGTGATAAGTCAGTTGTTAAAACATGGTTATGACTGTCTTGACTTGCTAGGCTATGCCATATCTATAACACTGGCATTGAGGCGTATGACCACACACACCTGTTACCATTAAGCTGTATGTTAATGTGGAAATCATATATCCATGAAAGTCCCTAATCTTTCAGAAGTGACATGTTCTATACTACCGGAGGTTCTATAATATATGGATATATTAACATATATTTAATGTAGATCTATGTATGGATTTAGGCTGACTAAGGCACTTAAATATGAAAATAACAGTTTGGATCAGTTTGTTTTCTAGTTAAAATGTCAGAAAAATGTGAATGTCGTTAAGAAGTCACTATACTGAACCGTCCTGCGACCTAAACGTATTAAGAATTATTAACCCATTTTATATGTCATCAGACCCTATCTACTTGTATTTAAGAAGAAAACGTTTTTATTTCGGTAACTAGCTGTGCATTTTATAGTAAAATAACTATGATCGCATAAGAAAACAATCTATGACAGTATTTAATAACCGTATGATGTTAACAGAATCATCTGTAGCTCGGTGTATCAGGGTCAACTGTTTTCTTATGATATCACTTCCTGGTCAGATAACGTAGCCTAGATTCGTTGTAAGATTTTAAAGAATAGCAGTACAAGCTGTATGTTCATGTTCACATGCTGTTGTTTACCATAATGTCAAGCCTCGGATCATAGGTTTGTTTGTTTATTTGGAAAACAACAACAGTCATTTTCTGACAAGTACGGATTCTATCTCTTTTTATAATGTGCTTAAATGTGTAAAGCAACGAAATGCATAATTCAAGAAACGATGTAAATGTATGTAATGCTTGCTTACAATCCAATTTCAGGACTGATACAATATCATTGGTTAGCTCGCACTAAGAACATTAGACATCAGTGATTTGGTGAATGGCTGCATTGCATTATGTTTTTACCCATTTCTACTCTTGGTTCTGTCATATAAGGAAAGGCTTGTGTTGTTTGGTAAGCAAGGACTTACAGAAATGCAAATTACGATGAGTAATTTATACTTCAGCTGTTTTGGTAACACTTTACTGAAAGCGTCCAGGTAAAATGCATTATAACTTGTTATTAGCATGAGCCTTTATCATGTCTTATAAGGCTTATAAGATGCTTACAATGTATTATAACTGCATCATAATGCATTATACCTGTGTGCTTTGAACAGACAGACTTTAATGTGCCATGTTATAAGCTTGAAACATTTGCCTTAATAACTTTGATTTTGCTGCTAGTCTTCTTTACAGTTGGTGGTCATCTAATATTTGAATATCCTCTCTTATCCATAAAGGGTTCACTATGCTATCCTCTTCTTCCTGATCAGTCTAACTATATTCACCTTCTGCTGCTTATTTCATGGAGTGATCGTCTTCTTTTTCCTTGACAATCAGTGTTTTCTTGATACACAAGGTGTGCGTTCCAAATGGTAGTGCACTTGTTTTGACCAGACCCCAATGGGCCCTGGTCAAGAGTAGTGCACTATACAGGGAATAGGATGCCATTTGAGACTCAACCGAGATCTGAACAGCACATGGACCAACGGCGGTACAACTTACTCTCTGCCTCTCCTAGAAGGTTTTTACTAACGGTAATGAATCAATGACTTTTCAGTTATTATACAAATCAGTCAGCAGCTCATTTTATAGGGATTCATAATCTACAGATCATTATGTTCATTCATAATCTATGTAGATTAATGATCTAGATTGTACAGCCACTTCATGAGCCCAGAGTGTAAGGCTTTAATAGCAGTTAGTGTAGATACATTTATAAAATACATTGTGTGAATGAATGAATGTCAGGACAATGAAAATATATAAGCTCACGGATGGTACCACATCTGTGTTTTGCAATGCAGCTAAAGGCATACATTTCAAATGTAAAGTTCAAATGTGTTTAATAAACATACTGGTTTGGTTCAAAATATATCTACTTATTTATGGCGGCATACTTCCTCTTAAAGTTAGTTTGGTCAAATGAGCGAACTAATCATGTATTAATGAATGGTTAGTATATAGTCACAAACTATGGCCCAGTCCCAAATGGACCACTAGTCCTTATATCAGGGGTATTCAACTCTGACCCTACGAGGTCCTAAGACTGCTGCGTTTCTGTTCTACCTGATAATTAATATCACCCACCTGGTGTCCCAGGTCTAAATCAGTCCCTGATTAGAGGGGAACAATGGAGAGAAAAAAAATGCAGTGGATCTGGCTTTGGCTAATATAAGCAATAGGGTGAAACTTCCACCTAGCCTATCAGAGGGCAAGGTGGAGCTACTACCAGATTGGTTGCACCTGTCAAATCCTCTCAGATCTCCACAAGTGCGTCGGGTCATGGGGTCATCTTCTCTGGTCAGTCAAAGTTCCTGCAATGCCCCCTGGTTTTGAATGTGTCATGTACTGTATCACCAAAGGGGGGCGATGTTGCACTATATTTGGTCAATATTGGTACCCTCCTTACTCTCCACCGGGGCTGCCCAACCCTCTTCCTGGAGATCTACCGTCCTGTGGGTTTTCAGTCCAACCCTAATTTAACCCAACTGATTCTACTTATTAGCTGCTCAACTAGCTGAATCAGATATATTCTAAATGAGGTTTGGACTGAAAACCTACAGGACAGTAGATCTCCAGGAAGAGGGTTGGGCAGGCCTGCTCTACACTGATTCTCAATCAGAGTCAGACCTGGCTACAGGCCTTAAAGCCATATAATCCTCTCCCTCCCACCTCCATTACTTCAGGATGACAGGTGACAGGTTAACAGAAGACTTGGTTTGGCCCTCTATACTTGTTCCTCTGGTCAAAGTAGTGCACTAAAGGGAATAGGGTGCCATTTGGGACCTACAGCTGGGCTGAAGTTCCAGACCTACCCCTGTCCCACCTCTGTCACAGATCCTTAGGTAAGCCTGAGAGAGCTGCATTTGACAACCCTGAGCCCCTACTCACCCCTAGGCAGTTGTGTAATCAGTCTGGTAATAAGAGGTTACAGATGCTGATATATAGTGCAGCAGTAATCAGTCTGGTAATAAGAGGTTACAGATGCTGATAGATAGTGCAGCAGTAATCAGTCTGGTAATAAGAGGTTACAGATGCTGATAGATAGTGCAGCAGTAATCAGTCTGGTAATAAGAGGTTACAGATGCTGATAGATAGTGCAGCAGTAATCAGTCTGGTAATAAGAGGCTACAGATGCTGATAGATAGTGCAGCAGTAATCAGTCTGGTAATAAGAGGTTACAGATGCTGATAGATAGTGCAGCAGTAATCAGTCTGGTAATAAGAGGCTACAGATGCTGATAGAGCAGCAGTAATCAGTCTGGTAATAAGAGGCTACAGATACTGATAGATAGTGCAGCAGTAATCAGTCTGGTAATAAGAGGTTACAGATAGTGCAGCAGTAATCAGTCTGGTAATAAGAGGCTACAGATACTGATAGATAGTGCAGCAGTAAACAGTCTGGTAATAAGAGGTTACAGATGCTGATAGATAGTGCAGCAGTAATCAGTCTGGTAATAAGAGGTTACAGATAGTGCAGCAGTAATCAGTCTGGTAATAAGAGGCTACAGATACTGATAGATAGTGCAGCAGTAAACAGTCTGGTAATAAGAGGTTACAGATGCTGATAGATAGTGCAGCAGTAATCAGTCTGGTAATAAGAGGTTACAGATACTGATATATAGTGCAGCAGTAATCAGTCTGGTAATAAGAGGTTACAGATGCTGATAGATAGTGCAGCAGTAATCAGTCTGGTAATAAGAGGTTACAGATGCTGATAGATAGTGCAGCAGTAATCAGTCTGGTAATAAGAGGTTACAGGTAGTGCAGCAGTAATCAGTCTGGTAATAAGAGGCTACAGATACTGATAGATAGTGCAGCAGTAAACAGTCTGGTAATAAGAGGTTACAGATGCTGATAGATAGTGCAGCAGTAATCAGTCTGGTAATAAGAGGTTACAGATACTGATATATAGTGCACCAGTAATCAGTCTGGTAATAAGAGGTTACAGATGCTGATAGATAGTGCAGCAGTAATCAGTCTGGTAATAAGAGGTTACAGATGCTGATAGATAGTGCAGCAGTAATCAGTCTGGTAATAAGAGGTTACAGATGCTGATAGATAGTGCAGCAGTAATCAGTCTGGTAATAAGAGGTTACAGATGCTGATAGATAGTGCAGCAGTAATCAGTCTGGTAATAAGAGGTTACAGATGCTGATAGATAGTGCAGCAGTAATCAGTCTGGTAATAAGAGGTTACAGATGCTGATAGATAGTGCAGCAGTAATCAGTCTGGTAATAAGAGGTTACAGATGCTGATAGATAGTGCAGCAGTAATCAGTCTGGTAATAAGAGGTTACAGATGCTGATAGATAGTGCAGCAGTAATCAGTCTGGTAATAAGAGGTTACAGATGCTGATAGATAGTGCAGCAGTAATCAGTCTGGTAATAAGAGGTTACAGATGCTGATAGATAGTGCAGCAGTAATCAGTCTGGTAATAAGAGGCTATAGATGCTGATAGATAGTGCAGCAGTAATCAGTCTGGTAATAAGAGGTTACAGATGCTGATAGATAGTGCAGCAGTAATCAGTCTGGTAATAAGAGGTTACAGATGCTGATAGATAGTGCAGCAGTAATCAGTCTGGTAATAAGAGGTTACAGATACTGATAGATAGTGCAGCAGTAATCAGTCTGGTAATAAGAGGTTACAGATGCTGATAGATAGTGCAGCAGTAATCAGTCTGGTAATAAGAGGTTACAGATGCTGATAGATAGTGCAGCAGTAATCAGTCTGGTAATAAGAGGCTAGTCTGCTTGTGATGTAAGAGCCAACTGGTTTCTTCATTGTCATGGCAGCAGTTGGCTACAGCACAAGCAGAATGGGCCCAGGCTACAGAAATAATCATGTTAACAGCCTCAAATATGAAGGTAACAGTTGGTAAATATTCATCATGGATCGCAAACAAGCTTTTAAAGTCAAAATCCATCAGAAAAACAAATCCGTTGATTATTCAGGAGATTATGCTCTATTTGACTGACTTCTTTTTAAATCATACATTATATCATTGCCATGCAGATCTATTAGCAGAGGGGCTTGGCGAACATTGTTGTTGATGTTTTTGGAGGGTTTGGCTGTTTTACAAGTGAAATATAGTCTGGCCACTCTGGCCAACAACGACCAGTAATAAAATGTTGATTCACCGACTGTTTGAAAAACACAAAGCAAGCGGCTCAGTACTAGAAGCAATTATTTTACATTTTAAACCCTTTATAAGAAACAAAATAAGTGTGTAAGTAATCATTGAGCAACAGAAAAATATGTACTGCCTATTGCAAAGACAAATCCAATATCATACAAAGTGGTGATTTATTGTAACCTTTTAGGGTCAGAATGACTGTGTTGTTAAGCCTGTGGGGAAAATGACCCCAATCACCTCCTTGAATAACCATTCAACAAAAAATAGTTAGAAATACTTTCACAAAGAGAGATCTGAGTTATGAAACGATTGAAGAGTGATTTAAAGCAGTTTCTGGAGGTATTTGGCGGGTTCCTCTGCCCAGGTGTTGCTGACGCAGCCAGATCTTACAACGTCTGGATAGGTATTTATCATATCATCTAACCAAATGATATGTTATAGCAATCTGTCAGTCGATGACACAGACGATGACGTGGCACGCAACCGTTGGTTGATGCATGCAATGTCTGGGCAGGGGAACGCAACCATTCTCACCTCCTAAAGGTCATAGGTCAGAGGTGAGTGTGTTATGCCTGTGGGGGGGAATGACCCGATCACCTCCTGTCATGACCATGACACCTGTCAGACCTGGCAACCTCCGTACCGAACGTGACCCTGTCCAGAAACATCCTTGGCCCATGGACAACCCCTAGACAATTCCAAGACAACTTCTAACCTCCTATCATATAGCCACTAGATAACTCCTAGCCTCCTATCATATAGCCACTAGATTACTCCTAGCCTCCTATCATATAGCCACTAGACAACTCCTCCTACAGTGCCTTGCAAAAGTATTCATCCCCCTTGGCGTTTTTTCTATTTTGTTGCATTACAACCTGTAATTTAAATATATTTTTATTTGGATTTCATGTAATGGACATACACAAAATAGTCCAAATTGGTGAAGTGAAATGAAAAAAAAACATTTTTTCAAAAAATTCTAAAAAATAAATAACGGAAAAGTGGTGTGTGCACATGTATTCACCCCCTTTGCTATGAAGCCCCTAAATAAGATCTGGTGCAACCAATTACCTTCAGAAGTCACATAATTAGTTAAATAAAGTCCACCTGTGTGCAATCTAAGTGTCACATGATCTGTCACATGATCTCAGTATATATACACCTGTTCTGAAAGGCCCCAGAGTCTGCAACACCACTAAGCAAGGGGCACCACCAAGCAAGCGGCACCATGAAGACCAAGGAGCTCTCCTAACATGTCAGGGACAAAGTTGTATACAGATCAGGGTTGGGTTATAAAAAAATTGTTGAAACTTTGAACTTCCCACGGAGCACCATTAAGAAATGAAGGAAAGAATATGGCACCACAACAAACCTGCCAAGAGAGGGCCGCCCACCAAAACTCACGGACCAGGCAAGGAGGGCATTAATCAGAGAGGCAACAAAGAGACCAAAGATAACCCTGAAGGAGCTGCAAAGCTCCACAGCGGAGATTGGAGTATCTGTCCATAGGACCATTTCAAGCCGTACACTCCACAGAGCTGGGCTTTATGGAAGAGTGGCCAGAAAAAAGCCATTGCTTAAAGAAATAAATAAGCAAACACTTTTGGTGTTCGTCAAAAGGCATGTGGGAGACTCCCCAAACATATGGAAGAAGGTACTCTGGTCAGATGAGACTAAAATTGAGCTTTTTGGCCATCAAGGAAAACGCTATGTCTGGCACAAACCCAACACCTCTCATCACCCCGAGAACACCATCCCCACAGTGAAGCATGGTGGTGGCAGCATCATGCTGTGGGGATGTTTTTCATCGGCAGGGACTGGAAAACTGGTCAGAATTGAAGGAATGATGGATGGTGCTAAATACAGGGACATTCTTGAGGGAGACCTGTTTCAGTCTTCCAGAGATTTGAGACTGGGACGGAGGTTCACCTTCCAGCAGGACAATGACCCTAAGCATACTGCTAAAGCAACACTCGAGTGGTTTAAGGGGAAAGATTTAAATGTCTTGGAATGATCTAGTCAACGCCCAGACCTCAATCCAATTGAGAATCTGTGGTATGACTTAAAGATTGCTGTACATCAGCGGAACCCATCCAACTTGAACGAGCTGGAGCGGTTTTGCCTTGAAGAATGGGCAAAAATCCCAGTGGCTAGATGTGCCAAGCTTATAGAGACATACCCCAAGAGACTTGCAGCTGTAATTGCTGCAAAAGGTGGCTCTACAAAGTATTGACTTTGGGGGGAATGAATCGATTTCAGTTTTTTTGTCTTATTTATTGTTTGTTTCACAATAAAACATATTTTGCATCTTCAAAGTGATGTAAAGTGGTAGGCATGTTGTGTAAATCAAATGATACAAACCCTCCAAAAATCAATTTTAATTCCAGGTTGTAAGGCAACAAAATAGGAAAAATGCCAAGGGGGGTGAATTCTTTCGCAAGCCACTGTATCATATAGCCACTAGACAACTCCTAGCCTCCTATCATATAGCCACTAGACAACTCCTAGCCTCCTATCATATAGCCATTAGACAACTCCTAGCCTCCTATCATATAGCCACTAGACAACTCCTAGCCTCCTATCATATAGCCACTAGACAACTCCTCCTATTATATAGCCATTGTGTAGATCTTACACGATGAAATAGCTATAAACAATATGGCGGAAATTCCACTTAGCCTATCAGAGGGCAAGGTGGGGCTCAGCCTACTACCATATTTGTGTTGTTGTTGTATTTATTAGGATCCCCAATTAGCTGCTGCCCAGGCAGCGACTACTCTTCCTGGGGTCCAAACAGGAAACAACACAACAAATAAAATACATAATATACATAAATATACATACATATCACTACATTTACATTACGATTTAGCCATTCAGCAGACGTTCCCATCCAGAGAGACCCACAGCTAGTGCATTCATCTTCAGATAGCCAGGCGAGACAAACACATATCACAGTCGTATCCCAACCACGTATCACATGCATAATACAATACATAATACAATGCAAAATACAATACAAAATGCATAAAAATGTCTGTGTGTCTCTTCACAGTCCCCATCGTGCTGTAAGGTGTTCTTTTATCCGTTTTTTAAATCTAGTTTTATTGCTAACTTGAGTTACCTGGGGTGCAGAGTGTTCCATGTAGTCATGGCTCTGTTTAATACTGTGCGTATCCCAGCCTCTCTTCTGGACCTGGGGACTGTGAAGAGACGTCTGGTTGCATGTCTTGTGGGATACCGATGAGTGTCCGAACTGTGTGCCAACTGCTTGAACAGACAGTTCGGTACCTTCAACACATCAACATCTCGCACAAAGACCAATAGTGATGCAGTCAATCTCTCCTCTACTTTGAGCCAGGAGAGATTGACATGCATGTCATTGATATTCTCCCTCCGTGTACATCTAAGTGCAATAAATGCTGCTCTGTTCTGGACCAACTACAATGTCATTCTTTGCCGCACCTGACCACACATCTGGAAAGTAGTCCAGGTGCGACAAAACTAGGGCATGTAGAACCTGTCTGGTTGACTGAGATATCAAGAAAGCAGAGCAACGCCTTATCATGGACAGACCTCTTCCCATTTTAGGAACCATTGAGTCTATATGTTTTGACCATGATACCGTAGCTTGCTATCTAGGGTGACACCCAGCAGTTTAGTCTCTTCAATATTGCGAATACCTATCCTATCCTTTCATATCTATATGAAGTCCCTACACCCCAACCACCTCTGGTCTCTTGGCCCTCCCACCCCTATGGGAGGGCAGCTCCCGCTGAGCCCAGTCCAAGCTCTTCTCTGTCCTGGCACCCCAATGGTGGAACCAGCTTCCTCCTGAAGCTAGGACAGCAGAGTCCCTTCCCATTTTCTGAAAACATCTGAAACCCTATCTCTTCAAAGATGATGTTAAATAATCCCACAGCAGCCCCCTCAGCCCCCTCCTCCCCCCTATAATAATAATAATTTATACACTATAAATTGGCCACAACTAAGCCAAAAAATTGATTATATTTGAGAATAACAATAATGTCATACCTTGATGACATTGAGACACCATCACGTCTCTTTTTTTATTTGTGGGAATACTTGTCAACAGATTTCCTCAATTAAACTAATTAAACAAATTCCTGGTGAATTCCTGGTGATTATAAAAAAAAATTTGCCCCCAAACTAAAATGATAATATATACACTACCGGTCAAAACTTTAGAACACCTACTCATTCAAGGGTTTTTCTTTATAGTTACTATTTTCTACATTGTAGAATAATAGTGAAGACATCAAAATTATGAAATAACACGTATGGAATCATGTAGTAACCAAAAAAGTGTTAAACAAATCAAAATATATTTGAGATTTGAGATTCTTCAAATAGCCACCCTTTGCCTTGATGACAGCTTTGCACACTCTTGGCATTCTCTCAACCAGCTTCATGAGGTAGTCACCTGGAATGCATTTCAATTAACAGGTGTGCCTTCTTAAAAGTTAATTTGTGGAATTTCTTTCCTTCTTAATGCGTTTGAGCCAATCAGTTGTGTAGGGGTGGGGGTGGTATCAGTGGCGGCTCCTGAAAAAATTCTCAGGGGGGGCAATTTTTCTGATGATTTAGGTGACCTACACACATTTTAAAAAAGATATGTCCAGCAACAACATGAAGACAGGGGCAGCATATAAGTCAATACCAGAAGCATTTATTGACTGATCTCAAAAGTGTTGGCTTACAAAAGCAAAATAAGTTATCACAGTAAAAATAATCAAGGGTGTTCTTTCACATTCCTCAACACTGCATAAACAATATGCATTTCCATAAAACACCTCATCTAATTGTGCCACAAAGTTGACAAGTCCAAGAAAAATACCAGGGTTGGTGGAGCCCTCAGTTTCATCTTTGCCTCGCAAAGCTAACTCAAACACTCCGCAAAACTTCACACTCTGGATTAGCCGGCTGAGGATGTGGCGGTTCTTGCTAACCTCATCGTTGTGGCGGCGGACAGCTAGCCTGTATCCCTCATCCAGTTGAGTGGCAATGTTCACTCTCCCCAAAGCAGACAATCTCAAACAGCTATCCATGTGGGTCTTTGACAGCTCATGTTTCTTAATCTTTTCTGAAAGATGGTGCATGTCTGTTACACCAGTCGCTGTCCAAGCGGTGCTGTCTGCCATGCCGCCTTCAGGGTGAAAGAGTAAGCATGGGTAGCAGAAGACTGCATTAGCTACATCGCAGCCTGCTAGCCAGGTTTTTCGTTCGTACCAATTTTTGGAAAATCCTCGGGTGTAGGACTTTCCCCCTTTAGTAGAAACCTGTTGAATTATTAAATTTGGTCTGGGAGGTCCTAATTGTTTCGTTGCCAATTTATCTTGATTTGTTCGCCGACAAAAAGGAACTTCTTTCAAAGAGACAATCGAGTTGCACTGAACGCTAGCCATCTTGACAGTAGTACGTGAATTGATTGACGCTGCTACCCGCTCTTTTCTTAGTTACGTTCATGGTTATGTTACGTATGACGAAAGCGCCTAAGTGCAAGCCCTCCCGGAACCCATAGAGATTGTATTGAAAGCTCTGATATTTGAAAAAAAAGATTTTACATGAGAGTCTATGAGAGACTTCTGGGGCGATTTTCAACCTGACTGAAATCGCCCCCAAAAAGGGGCGGGGCCATTTGAAGCACGACTTTAGCCTGATTGGACATTTAGTGGCAGATCAGACGTCTAGATTAGAACACTGATAACTACTGTTGCCGTGATATAATTGATTAGAAAAAAAATCCCTTCCTTTTCCCGTTTGGCAGTGCGTCGCCCATATCGCCCTAATGAACACACCGCCCCTGGGTGGTATACAGAAGATAGCCCTATTTGGTAAAAGACCAAGTCCATATTATGGCAAGAACAGCTCAAATAAGCAAAGAGAAACGACAGTCCATCATTACTTTAAGACATGAAGGTCAGTCAATCCCTTGAATGAGTAGATGTGTCCTACATACTACATGACCAAAAGTATGTATGTATATATATATACATATACAGTGGGGAAAAAAAGTATTTAGTCAGTCACCAATTGTGCAAGTTCTCCCACTTAAAAAGATGAGAGAGGCCTGTAATTTTCATCATAGGTACACATCAACTATGACAGACAAAATGAGAAAAAATATTCCAGAAAATCACATTGTAGGATTTTTAATGAATTTATTTGCAAATTATGGTGGAAAATAAGTATTTGGTCAACAACAAAAGTTTCTCAATACTTTGTTATATACCATTTGTTGGCAATGACACAGGTCAAACGTTTTCTGTAAGTCTTCACAAGGTTTTCACACACTGTTGCTGGTATTTTGGCCCATTCATCCATGCAGTTCTCCTCTAGAGCAGTGAGGTTTTGGGGCTGTCGCTGGGCAACACGGACTTTCAACTCCCTCCAAAGATTTTCTATGGGGTTGAGATCTGGAGACTGGCTAGGCCACTCCAGGACCTTGAAATGCTTCTTACGAAGCCACTCCTTCGTTGCCCGGGCGGTGTGTTTGGGATCATTGTCATGCTGAAAGACCCAGCCACGTTTCATCTTCAATGCCCTTGCTGATGGAAGGAGGTTTTCACTCAAAATCTCACGATACATGGCCCCATTCATTCTTTCCTTTACACGGATCAGTCGTCCTGGTCCCTTTGCAGAAAAACAGCCCCAAAGCATGATGTTTCCACCCCCATGCTTCACAGTAGGTATGGTGTTCTTTGGATGCAACTCAGCATTCTTTGTCCTCCAAACACGACGAGTTGAGTTTTTACCAAAAAGTTATATTTTGGTTTCATCTGACCATATGACATTCTCCCAATCCTCTTCTGGATCATCCAAATGCACTCTAGCAAACTTCAGACGGGCCTGGACATATACTGGCTTAAGCAGGGGGACACGTCTGGCACTGCAGGATTTGAGTCACTGGCGGCGTAGTGTGTTACTGATGGTAGGCTTTGTTACTTTGGTCCCAGCTCTCTGCAGGTCATTCACTAGGTCCCCCCGTGTGGTTCTGGGATTTTTGCTCACTGTTCTTGTGATCATTTTGACCCCACGGGGTGAGATCTTGCGTGGAGCCCCAGATCGAGGGAGATTATCAGTGGTCTTGTATGTCTTCCATTTCCTAATAATTGCTCCCACAGTTGATTTCTTCAAACCAAGCTGCTTACCTATTGCAGATTCAGTCTTCCCAGCCTGGTGCAGGTCTACAATTTTGTTTCTGGTGTCCTTTGACAGCTCTTTGGTCTTGGCCATAGTGGAGTTTGGAGTGTGACTGTTTGAGGTTGTGGACAGGTGTCTTTTATACTGATAACAAGTTCAAACAGGTGCCATTAATACAGGTAACGAGTGGAGGACAGAGGAGCCTCTTAAAGAAGAAGTTACAGGTCTGTGAGAGCCAGAAATCTTGCTTGTTTGTAGGTGACCAAATACTTATTTTCCACCATAATTTGCAAATAAATTCATTAAAAATCCTACAATGTGATTTTCTGGATTTTTTTTTTTCATTTTTTTATAATAGTTGACGTGTACCTATGATGAAAATTACAGGCCTCTCTCATCTTTTTAAGTGGGAGAACTTGCACAATTGGTGGCTGACTAAATACTTTTTTTCCCCACTGTATATTGTTTTACTAATAACTTTGGGGGGCCAAAATAAATCTCCTTTTGCCGACCCCTGGGCTAAGGGTTGTTTCTGGACAAGAGCTGTGTCTACACAGCTGCATTCTCCAGCACCAAGTCTTCCTATTGAAACACATACACCTCCTCCTCTTCTATAGAAGTCAATAAAGTGTAAACTACAGGGAGCTTCCTTTGTAGGTTTGGGTGTGACTGACTGGCTGGCTCCCCCTCTAGATATACCTCACTAGTCACACTAACTTGAGCACACTGACAGACAGCTCTGTTTCTTTTACACCCTCCACTTCAACTAAGAGGTGTATTCATGAAACTAAACCCCACTTCAATGGTTGTTTGCTTGGTTACATCATGCATGCAGCTAACTCACACAGAGGGCTACACAAAGAAGCCCCGACCCTTGAACCCAGGTCCAGCCAGCTAATTACAAGAGGACAAATATCAGGGTTGTGTTGTGGAGCTAAGTGACTGTAGTGTCCAGACCTAATGATAAGGCCACAATCCATCGTTATTACCTGTCTTTACCTGGCTTGTTATTTGGGCGTAAGACGCTGAGAGTGTGAGAGAGCTGGCCATTCCAGAGCCCCAGGGGTGCGTCCCAAATGGCACCCTATTCCCTTTATGGCACACTACTTTTGACCAGGACCCATAGGGCTCTCATCAAAAGTAGTGCACTACAGTATATAGGGAATAGGGTGCCATTTGGGACGCAGTTCCAGACATGCTGTAGACACTCTGACAATGGAAACAGGTGTCACTTGATTGAACTGAAGTGACCGTCATCCATACTGTGGAAATGTACTGACTCAAAGATCTGCTTAGCTGTTTACATAATCAATACATTATAATATAATACAGTATATGTACTACAGTCAGGACAATATTCTAGGTGGAAAAGACAATGGAAATATGTCCTGTACATTCTAACCCTAACCCTTGTGAAAGAGACCCTGGTCTCAATGGTGACTCCCCCCTTAAATAAAGATAGTAAAACAATGAAATTGGGTATGTGACCCTATACAGGACCCAGGACATGCTGCTACTGGTCCCAGGACATGCTGCTACTGGTCCCAGGACATGTTGCTACTGGCCCCAGGACATGTTGCTACTGGTCCCAGGACACGCTGCTACTGGTCCTACAACCTTCCCTGAAGAAGAGGACAGGAGATGGACACTGGCTACATCCCAAATTGCACTCTATTCCCTATATAGTGCACTACTTTTGACCACGGCTCATACTGTATGTAACCCAGTGGGATCCAGCATGACAATCCCTCATTTTTAAAACCCTTTCAGGTCAGAGGTGAGACAACGATGTGACGTAATAATCTGACAATAAGACAGAAAGCTATCTGGAAATGAGGACAAGAAGGGAGTGTGTGAGTGTGTGTGCATCCAAGTGTTTGTGTGTGTGTGTGTGTGTGTGTGTGTTTGTGCGTTCATGTCAAATATTGAAGTTATTGTTCGTCACACATTTCCAACACAAACATCTCACACTTTACATTCAGTTTTATTGTAACATGCAGTTTTATAGTTTTTTTTCCGATGCTACAGAACAGTAGTTTGAATAAGAAATCAGAATAGCCTGCGGTAGCTAAACAGACTGTTGAATCCCAATGACCTTAAATTCTCTATGACGGAGAGCGAACCATATGGTTGAGGCTCAATGAACTCCGGAGCAACTCTAAGGCTGAGTCCCAAATGGCACCCTATTCCCTACATAGTGCACTACTTTTAGGGCTCTGGTCAAACGTAGTGCAATGTGTAGGGAATATGGTGCCATTTGGGACTCAAAATGAATGCATTTATTCATCCAAGATCTGTTGTCACTCAGGGTCCGCTGGGAACTGAACGAAAGGAGGCACTGAGAGAGAGAGAGAGAGAGAGAGAGAGAGAGAGAGAGAGAGAGAGAGAGAGAGAGAGAGAGAGAGAGAGAGAGAGAGAGAGAGAGAGAGAGAGAGAGAGAGAGAGAGAGAGAGAGAGAGAGAGATTAAAGTTTCTCTATTTGTTCTGAACAATGCTGATTTGTTGGTGATTGTTGTTTTTGTGTTGCTTGGAGACAGACTCAAACTCATACACTTCATTAATGCTTAGCTTGTTGAAATGTGATTGGGTACTTTGGGCCAAAGGTTAAAGATCACAGCCACTCATACTCATAAGGAAAGCTTTTCAATAAAACATTACTTAGAAAGGTAGAGAAATGTCTCACTTTCGCATACTATTTATTCAGAAAGTAAACAATTGGTGGGCTATTCTCGTTGGAGTCTGTAATGTTGTGCTGCATGTACAGTAGTCCAGAACAGGGAATCATGTGTAGAGGGACCAGGAGATATATAAGGAACCATGTCTAATGTGTAGAGGGCCCAGGAGATATATAAGGAACCATGTCTAATGTGTAGAGGGCCCAGGAGATATATAAGGAACCATGTCTAATGTGTAGAGGGACCAGGAGATATATAAGGAACCATGTCTAATGTGTAGAGGGACCAGGAGATATATAAGGAACCATGTCTAATGTGTAGAGGGACCAGGAGATATATAAGGAACCATGTCTAATGTGTAGAGGGCCCAGGAGATATATAAGGGAACCATGTCTAATGTGTAGAGGGCCCAGGAGATATATAAGGAACCATGTCTAATGTGTAGAGGGCCCAGGAGATATATAAGGAACCATGTCTAATGTGTAGAGGGACCAGGAGATATATAAGGAACCATGTCTAATGTGTAGAGGGACCAGGAGATATATAAGGAACCATGTCTAATGTGTAGAGGGACCAGGAGATATATAAGGAACCATGTCTAATGTGTAGAGGGACCAGGAGATATATAAGGAACCATGTCTAATGTGTAGAGGGCCCAGGAGATATATAAGGAACCATGTCTAATGTGTAGAGGGACCAGGAGATATATAAGGAACCATGTCTAATGTGTAGAGGGCCCAGGAGATATATAAGGAACCATGTCTAATGTGTAGAGGGACCAGGAGATATATAAGGAACCATGTCTAATGTGTAGAGGGACCAGGAGATATATAAGGAACCATGTCTAATGTGTAGAGGGCCCAGGAGATATATAAGGAACCATGTCTAATGTGTAGAGGGACCAGGAGATATATAAGGAACCATGTCTAATGTGTAGAGGGCCCAGGAGATATATAAGGAACCATGTCTAATGTGTAGAGGGACCAGGATATATATAAGGGAACCATGTCTAATGTGTAGAGGGCCCAGGAGATATATAAGGAACCATGTCTAATGTGTAGAGGGACCAGGAGATATATAAGGAACCATGTCTAATGTGTAGAGGGACCAGGAGATATATAAGGAACCATGTCTAATGTGTAGAGGGACCAGGAGATATATAAGGAACCATGTCTAATGTGTAGAGGGCCCAGGAGATATATAAGGAACCATGTCTAATGTGTAGAGGGACCAGGAGATATATAAGGAACCATGTCTAATGTGTAGAGGGACCAGGAGATATATAAGGAACCATGTCTAATGTGTAGAGGGCCCAGGAGATATATAAGGAACCATGTCTAATGTGTAGAGGGCCCAGGAGATATATAAGGAACCATGTCTAATGTGTAGAGGGCCCAGGAGATATATAAGGAACCATGTCTAATGTGTAGAGGGCCCAGGAGATATATAAGGAACCATGTCTAATGTGTAGAGGGCCCAGGAGATATATAAGGAACCATGTCTAATGTGTAGAGGGACCAGGAGATATATAAGGAACCATGTCTAATGTGTAGAGGGACCAGGAGATATATAAGGAACCATGTCTAATGTTAGAGGGACCAGGAGATATATAAGGAACCATGTCTAATGTGTAGAGGGACCAGGAGATATATAAGGAACCATGTCTAATGTGTAGAGGGACCAGGAGATATATAAGGAACCATGTCTAATGTGTAGAGGGACCAGGAGATATATAAGGAACCATGTCTAATGTGTAGAGGGACCAGGAGATATATAAGGAACCATGTCTAATGTGTAGAGCAGGGCTTGTATATAGCAGACAGATATATGTTGTTCAAGCAGTGCAGGGCTTGGATATGGCAGACAGAGATCTGTTGTTCAGGCAGTGCAGGGCTTGGATATGGCAGACAGAGATCTGTTGTTCAGGCAGTGCAGGGCTTGGATATGGCAGACAGAGATCTGTTGTTCAGACAGTGCAGGGCTTGGATACGGCAGACAGAGACCTGTTGTAGAACAGGCCAGGACAAACTTCACACAGATTCTTTCAAACCTCAAACGCTCCAGTTCTGTTTGAAGCTACCTGGCTGTGATTACTGCTATGGTGGTCGACTGGTCATGTTGTATAAGTTGGATGGGACCCTGCATTTGTACATGTCATAAAGCAAAGCAGTGCGATAAAACAACAACACAGAGTTACATATGGGGTAAAACAAAACACATAAAGTAAAAAAATACAACAGAAAATATATATACAGTGTGTGCGAATGTAGCAAGTTATGGAGGTAAGGCAATAAATAGGCTATAGTGCAAAATAATTAAAATTAGTATTAACACTGGAATGCTAGATGTGCAAGAGATTATGTGCAAATAGAGATACTGGGGTGCAAAAGAGCAAAATAAATAACAATATAGGGATGAGGTAGTTGGGTGGGCTAATTTCAGATGGGCTGTGTACAGGTGCAGTGATCGGTAAGGTGCTCTGACAACTGATGCTTAAAGTTAGTGAGGGAGATAAGAGTCTCCAGCTTCAGAGATTTTTGCAATTCGTTCCAGTCATTGGCAGCAGAGAACTGGAAGGAATGGCGGCCAAAGGAGGTGTTGGCTTTGGGGATGACCAGTGAGATATACCTGCTGGAGCGCAGACTACGGGTGGGTGCTGCTATGGTGACCAATGAGCTAAGATAAGGCGGGATTTGCCTAGCAGTAATTTATAGATGGCCTGGAGCCAGTGGGTTTGACGACGAACATGTAGTGAGGACCAGCCAACAAGAGCGTACAGGTCACAGTGGTGGGTAGTGTATGGGGCTTTGGAGACAAAACGGATGGCACTGTGATAGACTACATCCAATTTGCTGAGTAGAGTGTTGGAGGCTATTTTGTAAATGACATCGCCGAAGTCAAGGATCGGTAGGATAGTCAGTTTTACGAGGGCATGTTTGGCAGCATGAGTGAAGGAGGCTTTGTTGCGAAATAGGAAGCTGATTCTAGATTTAACTTTGGATTGGAGATTCTTAATGTGAGTCTGGAAGGAGAGTTTAACCAGACACCTAGGTATTTGTAGTTTTCCACATACTCTAGGTCAGACCCGTCGAGAGTAGTGATTCTAGTCGGGTGGGCGGGTGCCAGCAGCGTTCGATTGAAGAGCATGCATTTAGTTTTACTAGTGTTTAAGAGCAGTTGGAGGCTACTGAAGGAGTGTTGTATGGCATTGAAGCTCGTTTGGAGGTTTGTTAACACAGTGTCCAATGAAGGGCCAGATGTATACAAAATGGTGTCGTCTGCGTAGAGGTGGATCTGAGAGTCACCAGCAGCAAGAGCGACATCATTGATATACACGGAGAAAAGAGACGGCCCAAGAACACACACACAACCCAGCAGCCATTGGATGCTCCCAGCCTAGTCAAAGATAGATGAGGTGACAAGCACCATTGGGACTGTCATACCATCTGGTTTCCCTCTCTCTCTGGGAGCGGCTGGGAGGGTCTGGTTTCCGTCTCTCTCTGGGAGCGGCTGGGAGGGTCTGGTTTCCGTCTCTCTCTGGGAGCAGCTGGGAGGGTCTGGTTTCCCTCTCTCTCTGGGAGCGGCTGGGAGGGCCTTGGTTTCCCTCTCTCAATGGGAGCGGCTGGGAGGGTCTTGGTTTCCGTCTCTCTCTGGGAGCGGCTGGGAGGGTCTGGTTTCCCTCTCTCTCTGGGAGCGGCTGGGAGGGTCTGGTTTCCCTCTCTCTCTGGGAGCGGCTGGGAGGGTCTTGGTTTCCCTCTCTCTCTGGGAGCGGCTGGGAGGGTCTTGGTTTCCGTCTCTCTCTGGGAGCGGCTGGGAGGGTCTGGTTTCCCTCTCTCTCTGGGAGCAGCTGGGAGGGTCTTGGTTTCCCTCTCTCTCTGGGAGCGGCTGGGATGGGAGAGGTGTTAGGAGGACAGACACTACCACACATCATTACAGTGTGCATCCCAAATGACACCCTGTTCCCTATTTAGTGCACTACTTTACTTTTGACCAGAGTAGTGAACTATATAGGGAAAAATGTGCTCTTTTGGTTCTGGTCAAAAGTAGTGCACTATATAGGGAAAAGTGTGCTCTTTTGGCTATGGTCAAAAGTAGTGCACTATATATAGGGAATAGGGTGCCATTCGGGATGGCCTCTGGATGATGGGATGGGAGGTGGTGAGGGAAAGAGGAGGAGGGGCATGGATCGCTAAGGTACACCTGGTGTGGAGTGTACTCTATAGCAGAGCCGCAATGCATGCAATGCTGCACAATTCACTATTTCCCACGTTTCAAATTCCGATGTCCCAAAAGACGAGTCAATTAAAATAAGCCCCTATTCCAAGGGAATTTGCGAAAGTTCATTAGATATTACGCAACAGTCATTCAGGAACAACTTAGTGTAGATGTCATTTTCAAATATATAGTCACTTGGTGCGTTCACACCCTCGCAGCACCAGAGCGCGCGCACCAGAATTTGCCGAAGCACCTGCTCAGCTTCCACAGTTCCAATCCAGTCGGTGTCAGACATAACTATGCTGTGAAAACTAACGATAGAGCTAAATGACCATTCCCTGAGTGGTAAAACCTAGATTCAGTTACAAGTCGTTTCCTTGACAAGTCTTGTCGAGGAAAAGTGCCTGAGGGGTTGGTCGAATTCCACCTTCCAGTTTCGCTCCGTCCTTCTGCGCAGCAGCAATTGGTCGCATTTTTTTTATTTCCCTCTTCCGTCCGTCCACAGGATGAAATGAGGTGAAGGAAGGAGAGACAGAAGGAGAGGTGGATGAGTAGCCGAAGGGATAGGTGAAGAACGACGCAAGAAACACCCACCCCCAGTTTTAGTCTGTACTGACTGACGGAATAGGAGCCTGAGAGAGCGTGAGACAGACAAGGGAGACAGACAGACAGACACTCTGGGGATTGAGAGGACCCGCGGGGAATAGGAGCGTTTAGGATTTGATGATTTGTGAGTTATGGATTTCATTCATTCAGTATGGAATTTGTTTGGAGTGCTTAGCTTATATTTAATATGAGGCAATTTATCAAAGGCAATCAATTGGATAGGTTGACTTGATCAAGTATACTGATCAATTACCAAATTAATTGTAAACGAATTGAAAGTTCTAGAATTAAACTAAACTTGTGTGCAATCTTCTCATCAGTTTCCTGTCGGGTCCACAAGTTAACAATTAACTTTTGAAGTAGGCACTCCATCTTTGGCGTAGGGAAAATGTATGAGTTGCACAACTGGAGTAAGCCATTCCAAAAAAGAAATGTATGCCTATAAATCGAGTCAGAATTAATTTTTATGTATTGCTAACAATCATTATTATACTCTTCATGGAATTTCAGTGAAAATACAAAAAAAAAACCGACATGTCTATTTTCCATTTGTTTCCAGGGCGACAAGGTGTTACTTGTCTCTATCTCATCTTCTATTGATGTGGACGCTACAGATTTCAGATTGCTGAGGCTTCTTTTGATTTGACTGCGTTTAGGGATTACTACTTCAGGAGTTTCATCAGCAGTTTCCGCTTTAAAATCAATGTGCTGATTCGTGTATACTTAATCTTTTGAAGAATAATTGGCCATAAGGGTTTACAAGTAGGGAAAAAAACATCCAATGTTTGTCAGCAAATAGTTACTTCCCACTGGGCACAAACTGGTTGAATCAACGTTGTTTCCACGTCATTTAAACAAAAAAATTATATGCGGTGACATTGAAACAATGTGGGAAACTGTCATCAAACTGTAAAAAAAAAAACGGTCCTTTTTTTTCACCCAACTTTTGACCTAAATCCAATGACATGATGACATTTTGTGTTGATTTCACGTTGACAACTCAAAGAAATGTAAATCAAGTTGAAATGTCGTCTGTGCCCAGTGGGTTTTTAGATATTTTCTTGTTTTGTATTAAATTAAATTAAATTAAATTGTGTTCAATTGTATTGCATAAGTATAGCGAAGAATGGTTTTGAATAAAACATTTTATGCTTTTGCTTCTATAAATAGTTAAAGGTCTAAATTATATCACATTTACATTTTTAGTCATTTAGCAGACGCTCTTATCCAGAGCGACTTACAGTTAGTGAGTGCATACATTTTTCATATCTCTGTCATGAAGTCAATGTCCAGGCTTAGTTTGATGGACACAGATGCCAGGTTTATGATGTACTGTATCTCTGCATCTAAAGACACATTTTGACACTTTATTCACTTATATTGATCTAAAGACACATGTTGGCACTTTATTCAATTATATTTCCAGGGATGTTGATTGGAAATATATTTTCATCATCAATGCTGTTTGAATATAATGAATATACATTATACATTGAGTATATTCATAGAAAACAAATAACATAAGTGAGTAAAGCTCATAATGTTTAGCCTCTCCCCTACAGTAGTCCCATTTGGCAGTACTGTATTCGCCTCCTCCATTCCTGTGCTGCTGTTACACTCTGCCTGTCTATTCAAAGCCTTAATGATGAGTGACAGACAAGTCGAGCTCTGCTTGTTCTCAATGTCAACAATGGCACTCAGGAAATGTTCTCTTGGGCCTGTCCGTCAAAATGTAACAAAGTCCTCTACTGTTCTGTTTCCAGCTTCCCATTCTCAAAGTGACTGTCTTCTTCCCCTTTTCCCTTACTCCCTTCTTCCTCCCCCCACTTGAGACAGGCTGGCCCTCCACACTGCTCTCTCTCTCTCTCTCTCTCTCTCTCTCTCTCTCTCTCTCTCTCTCTCTCTCTCTCTCTCTCTCTCTCTCTCTCCCTCTCTCTCCCCCTCTCTCTCTCTCTCTCTCTCTCTCTCTCTCCCTCTCTCTCTCTCTCTCTCTCTCTCTCTCTCTCTCTCTCTCTCTCTCTCTCTCTCTCTCTCTCTCTCTCTCTCTCTCTCCTCTCTCTCTCTCTCTCTCTCTCTCTCTCTCTCTCCCTCTCTCTCCCCTCTCTCTCTCTCTCTCTCTCTCTCTCTCTCTCTCTCTCTCTCTCTCTCTCTCTCTCTCTCTCTCTCTCTCTCTCTCTCTCTCTCTCTCTCTCTCTCTCTCTCTCTCTCTCTCTCTCTCTCTCTCTCTCTCTCTCTCTCTCTCTCTCTCTCTCTCTCTCTCTCTCTCTCTCTCTCTCTCTCTAATGTATCATTATTCCTAAAACCTCTTTCTACTGCTGGGTACCTTACTATGCACCCTACATCTGATCCTATGCTAAATACTTTTTACCGCTCTCCAAAGCCTGTAGCTGTGTCAGGCAGTCAGGCAGCGCTAAATAGTCTGCCTCATTCCTCCTCTGCCCGCTAGGTGCAGAGGGAGCATCACAGTTGTAAGGATGCTGGTTGTAGGACTCCCAATAAGGACGTGGTGTCCTCTGCTCTTCCTGGTGTTGGCTGTACATTTCCCAGCTCCTGCCCAGGGTCAAGGTAAGGACTACACTGTGACTGGATGATTAACCAAATGCTTCCGTCGGTGGTCTCCTCTGTCTGTTCCTCATTTGATGTACAGATTTGGTCCCATTTCATCTCTAACTGTATGTCGACATGCCATTTCACCCCCACAGCATGTCTTTGTTTTACAGTCAACTAAACCAAATTGATTCTTGTTTTGTGTTTGTTATGCTTTTTCATGTGTTTTGTAAATAATATTATTTGAGCATAATCATATACATTTATACAAGCCGCATAAACCAAGCCTTATAATGAGATATAAGGCTCAGTCACAGAAGCACCTCTGATTGCTATCATGCTTAGCTGGGCTGCCAACTTGATATCCTCAAGATGATTGTTTAATCAATCATCTATCATGGAACAACCTCCACCTGTGGTCAATGGAAAAATCCTGTGGAGGTGGTCTGGTTTGGTCTGGTCTTGTCTGCTCTGGTCTTGGAGACAAACTGGGTTTGAATACTATTCGCAATTGTTTCAAATACTTTTTATCTGTGCTTAATTGCAAACCCTCAAACCCAACCCATCTGGCACTCCAGGCAAACAGTCAAACCCCTCAAATAGTTGAAAGATTTCGAGGAGTATGTGAACCCAGGTCTGCTGTGAGCGGATCAGAGAGGGAAAACATTCAGGATCCTATCAGAGGGGGATCGTATGATAACGTCCTCCAGGGAGACGTCAACATTTAATTGTCCTGGCTGTGTGCTGCTTGGACGCAGATCAGCTCAACATTCCTTCCAGGCCTTGGAGTGAAGAGATCCCGATGGCCAGAAGTAACACCTACGTCCCAAATGGCACCCTATTACCTATGTAGTGCACTACTTTTGACCAGGGCCCTATATGTAGTGCACTACTTTTGACCAGGGCTCATAGGGCTCTGGTCAAAAGTAGTGCACTATATAGGGAATAGGGTGCCATTCGGGACGCAGGCAAAGTAAAGCATCTGGTGTGGGAGAGCCGGCTCTGTGGACTGGTGTGGAGCAGACCTGGGTTCGATTAGTATTTGTTTTCTTTCAAATACTTGGTATGTTCAATAAGCTTGCCTGGCGCAGTGGAACCAATGGGATAGTCCCAACTCCCAAGAGTGTAATCCCCGCCCATCTGGCACTCCAGGCAAAGCTCAATTAAACCATTAACAAATACTATTTGAACCCAGATCTGGTGTGAAGATGGGTGGTCAGGGGGATTACTGGCTCCTGTCTGTGGAGGGTGTATATATAATGTGTATCAGGCCTGCAGGTCTCTCCCCCACGGCTCTCTGCTCGGGTGAAGATAGGCCCCTTACCATTTTCTGTATATATAATACATTGGGAGGGCCTCCCAGGCTGGGAGTGCCATTTGTTGCAAAATAAGTGATTTCGGTAATTTGAACCACCAGTCAACACTGTCTTTCCTCTCCTATTGTACGTGGACACTGGACACAACTTGATTCTACAACACGTGCTAGCTACATCTTTATCTGTCCTTGGCACCACAGTGTGTTGTCTAGTCAGGCTCTGGTGTCATGCTGAAGCTGCTTCATATGACAGAGTCCTTCGTTAATGTCTGTCTGTATGGGTTAGCTCCGTGCTGTACGCCAAATGGCATCAGATTAGGTTTTAGTTACCTAATTAGAAAAACAAGGCGTTTCATTTGAGCGTGTTAAAATCTAGATTGTTGAATTTGTATGTGTAGGGAGAGATGCTGATTAGAGTGTCAGAAAAACAGTTCAATAAAACCGAACACAGTAGAGTACACGCTTAGAATAAGAGGTTCCAAAATGGTTCTTCTGCTGTCCCCATAGAAGCACCCTTTTGGGTTCCATGTAGAACCCTCTGCGGAAAAGGTTCTACATAGAAGCCAAAAAGGTTTACCTGGAACCAAAAAGGGTTCTTCAAAGGGTTATCCTATGGGGACAGCCGAAGAACCCTTTTAGGTTCTAGATAGGGGTGGCAGGTAGCTTAGTGGTTAAGAGCGTTGTGTCAGTAACCAAAAGGTCGCTGGTTCTAATCCCTGAGCCGACTAGGTGAAAAATCTGTAGATGTGCCCTTGAGCAAGGCACTTAACCCTAATTGCCCCTGTAAGTCGCTCTGGATAAGAGCGTCTGCTAAAATGTAAATAGCACCTTTTTTTCTATGAGCGTAGAGTGGTCGTAATGGCCTGTGTTGTTAATGCTACTGTGTTCATGTTTATTTTAAATCCATGTCTGGGGTTTCATATAGGCCTAGATGCGTAGAATGAAGATTAAATTGAAATTCTATGTAAACCTAATTCACATTTGATCCAAACAACTCTTGGCCAACATCTCTTCTCTAATCCCCACATTTGTAGTATTTAACATGACAGTACTCTTAACCAACTTTGACTGAACGGCACCGAATGTATACTGTAGCCTCATTCTCCACATGGTGTGATCGAGGACTAGCAGAACAGAGTCTTAATATTTAAATACCCTCAGCAGGGATTTCCACACCATGTTGGTAACAGATACATGTTCAAAAGAGATTAAGCTAGGCCTTTGTCAGGTAGGTGAGCAGTGTGCAGAGAGAGGGAACACAGACAGACAGACAGACAGACAGACAGACAGACAGACAGACATGCGATAGATAAAGGGCTCAGTGGATTCAGGGGTAAGTGCTATCTGCCACAGCAGAAGGCTCCTCACATGGATGAGGGGAGAGGGGGATGAGAGGAGGGGGGATGAGAGGAGAGAGGGATGAGAGGAGAGAGGGATGAGAGGAGAGGGGATGAGAGGAGAGGGGGATGAGAGGAGAGGGGGATGAGAGGAGAGAGGGATGAGAGGAGAGAGGGATGAGAGGAGAGAGGAGAGAGGGGATGAGAGGAGAGAGGGATGAGAGGGAGAGAGGGATGAGAGGAGAGGAGAGGGGGATGAGAGGAGAGGGGGATGAGATGGGAGAGAGAGGAGAGGGGGATGAGAGGAGAGAGGGATGAGAGGAGAGAGGGATGAGAGGAGAGAGGGATGAGAGGAGAGAGGGATGAGAGGAGAGGGGGATGAGAGGAGAGAGGGGGGAGAGGGGGATGAGAGGAGAGAGGGATGAGAGGAGAGAGGGATGAGAGGAGAGGAGAGAGAGGAGAGGAGGGGGGGATGAGAGGAGAGGGGGATGAGAGGGAGAGGAGAGGAGAGGGATGAGAGGAGAGGGGGATGAGAGGAGAGGGGGATGAGAGGAGAGAGGGATGAGAGGAGAGGAGAGAGGGATGAGAGGAGAGGGGGATGAGAGGAGAGGGGGATGAGAGGAGAGAGGGATGAGAGGAGAGAGGGATGAGAGGGGGATGAGAGGAGAGAGGGATGAGAGGAGAGGGGGATGAGAGGAGAGGAGAGGGGGATGAGAGGAGAGGGGGATGAGAGGAGAGATAAAACCACTTGAAAGGGCTGCTTGTTGAAGCGTTGGCTGTTCTGATGTAACTGGCATGGAGTCATTTTGTGTTTCATCATTGAGAAGTGAGAGGATGCTAGGGAATAATAACATGCTGATAGCCAAGGGTGGAATAATAACATGCTGATAGCCAAGGGTGGAATAATGACATGCTGATAGCCAAGGGTGGAATAATGACATGCTGATAGTAATGACATGCTGATAGCCAAGAGTGGAATAATGAAATGCAACACATCATGAAGGAATCCCTCTCACAGCTACTGTGCTCATCAGTGGAAGCCTCAACTCCTAACTCACAATAGTGTTTCACTGTTCCTCTAGGAATCCTCCACACCCTCATCCTCACACAGAGCAAATGGAGGTTATATGCTCCGATACATTATTCAGATCTCATGTACGGTTGAGTCAGGCTGACAGACACTCCCATGCACTCGGGGGGATCTGTCGGGGAGTGAGCCGGCAACCATATCTCAGGTGCCACCTACTGCCGATGTTCCCTTGACAGGAACTTAACCCCTGCTCCAGCCTCTCTGACCATATGTGTATATCGGGGGGTTGATAAAAGCAGAAGATGAATGCCCATCTGGACTAATAAAGTAGATCTTATCCTCCGTCAACTCAATTAATGTGCAGTGAGTCAGTCAGACAGTACAAATGGAAAGTACTTAAAGATGGGAAGTTAGGAATTTGTAGCTACTTCTGGACAGGCAGTCACATTAAATTCACATCTAGTATCCATTCATTATGTCACGTTCGTTTAAGGACGGGTCAGACCAAGGCGCAGCGTGATATGCATACATGTTTATTTACCGATAAACACACAACAAAACAACAAACAAACGAAATGTGAAGTCCTAAGGCTGAACACAAAACAAGCCTACTCACAGAACAAGATCCCACAACTAACTAGTGCCCATAGGCTGCCTAAGTATGATCCCCAATCAGAGACAACAAGCGACAGCTGCCTCTGATTGGGAACCACACCGGCCAACATAGATCTATACATACTAGAACACAAACATAGAAAATACAACATAGAATATACACACCCTGACTCAACATATAAGAGTCCCCTGAGTCAGGGCGTGACACATTATTTAATTGGCATTTATGTTTCCCAGGTGGTGTTTTAGACCTGTATAACTGTTTAAGGTGTCACCAAATGTCTCTATTCATCACAAACCTACGTTTTACACACGGTTAGATAAAAACACTACAGATCACAGCATATGTTCAGGTTATGGACTGAACAGGAATTTCAGAAGAAACAACCCCCGGATGAGTTTGTCTCAGGTTTATAGGAGATATTTACTCAACACAGAAACAATCCCCAGATGAGTCCCTATCAAGTTTATAGGAGATATTTACTCAACACAGAAACAATCCCCAGATGAGTTCCTATCAGGTTTATAGGAGATATTTACTCAACACAGAAACAATCCCCAGATGAGTTCCTATCAGGTTTATAGGAGATATTTACTCAACACAGAAACAATCCCCAGATGAGTTCCTATCAGGTTTATAGGAGATATTTACTCAACACAGAAACAATCCCCAGATGAGTTCCTATCAGGTTTATAGGAGATATTTACTCAACACAGAAACAATCCCCAGATGAGTTCATATCAGGTTTATAGGAGATATTTACTCAACACAGAAACAATCCCCAGATGAGTTCATATCAGGTTTATAGGATATATTTACTCAACACAGAAACAATCCCCAAATGAGTTCATATCAGGTTAGTGATCATATTCATCTACATCTATTTCTCTGACCTAAACGTTTCTCTCTATCCTTCATTATTTATTAATAGCTTGTGCCAGATTGTATATAACTTTACATGCCTATATTCCCCCTAATAACCAGCTTCAAGTCCCTGTATGGTAGATAATGTAGTAGATTTATAGATTTATAGGCATGTAAAGATTACATTGGTACCCATTCTACTCCTTGCAAGGAGGAACAAACACCACTGTGTTTGTTGGCCTGGTCATAGAGCTTTGTCTTCTCAACTACTCCTTGTCTCCTCAACTTCTCCTTGTCTCCTCAACCTCTCCTTGTCTCCTCAACTTCTCATTGTCTCCTCAACTCTCCTTGTCTCCTCAACTTCTCCTTGTCTCCTCAACCCCCCCTTGTCTCCTCAACTTCTAATTGTCTCCTCAACTTCTCCTTGTCTCCTCAACTTCTCCTTGTCTCCTCAACTTCTCCTTGTCTCCTCAACCACTCCTTTTCTCCTCAACTTCTCCTTGTCTCCTTAACCACTCCTTGTCTCCTCAACTTCTCCTTGTCTCCTCAACTTCTCCTTGTCTCCTCAACTTCTCCTTGTCTCCTCAACTTCTCCTTGTCTCCTCAACTTCTCCTTGTCTCCTCAACCTCTCCTTGTCTCCTCAACTTCTCCTTGTCTCCTTAACCACTCCTTGTCTCCTCAACTTCTCCTTCTCTCCTCAACTTCTCCTTGTCACCGCAACATCTCCTTGTCACCGCAACTTCTCATTGTCTCCTCAACCTCTCCTTGTCTCTTCAACTCAAAAGGTGGGAATGTAGTAGTGTTGTTCTGGTGACTAGTTTGTAGTTCAACTAACATAGAATGTACAGTAGAACAATTGAATGGTGAATGTGCTATGCACCAATCGTATAAATAGTTCTGCGTCAATCTCAGATAGTAGTATTTCACAATACTACTGGAATAATGTCTGTCGATAGTTGGGGAAAAGAGTATCACTTTACATTTGGTTGTTCTTATTGGCTACAAGCAACACAGTGCTGTTACATGGTACTAAGAAGTAAGAGAAATTTGGTGTGGAGTGTTACTGAAAAAAGTCACATTCTCTTCCTCATAGCAGCCTGCGTATAGAAATGCCAGATTGCATAAATATCAAGCTATAGCCTAGCTGCACTAACGTAATCCTAAGAGAATGTCTTCCACTGACTGTTCTTTACATTGGGACAGCAGGTGAAGCTGATTGATTCTCCATCAACTGGGAGATATAGATTAAACATTTACTGACTCTTAACAGTCTGCAGCACATGTCTTTCTGATAGGAAATGTCGATGCTGTCATCGACTTAGAAACGCTAGCCTGGAATCCCAACTGATTTGCTCTGTTTCACCATTATTTTATTAGCAGTTGGGATTTCAGGCTATAAAAAGGCCCATCCCTTACTGTCTCAAAAAGTAAGAGAATGTGACTGACATTTAACAACCCTCTTTATGTGTAACTGTTTGTTGTGCAATATGTTATTGGACAAAAATATGTTATTAGACAACTATATGTTATTATACAACAATATGTTATTGGACAACAATATGTTATTGGACAACAATATGTTATTAGACAACAATATGTTATTAGACAACAATATGTTATTAGACAACAATATGTTATTCTACAACAATATGTTATGGACAACAATATGTTATTGGACAACAATATGTTATTGGACAACAATATGTTATTAGACAACAATATGTTATTCTACAACAATATTGTGTTGGACACCAATATGTTATTGGACAACAATATGTTATTGGACAACAATATGTTATCAAATATGTTTTCCAATATGTTATTGTGTTATACCAGAATGGGTTGTCTTTGTGGACATCTGTTCAATGTCTGTGTGTGATTAACCTGGCTGATGTGTAGCACTGTAGTGGCACTAACTCCTGCTGGGGATTGTATCTGCATCCCAAATGGCACCCTATTCCCTCTATGGCGCACTACTTTTAATCAGAGCCCTATGGGCCCTGGTCAAAAGTAGTGCACTATGTAGGGAATAGGGTGCCATTTGGGACAAAGTCTGTATTCAACATATTCATCATCAATACACAAACTGTAACTGAATGAGTCAGTATTAATGATAATCTGTTGTTGTTCTGTTTCAGTTCCGGCTCCCAGAAGATTACGTTTTAAAGTGCTGGGTACGAGCAAATTACATGTATCGTGGAAAGAGCCAAAAGGGAACGTTGACGGCTATAGAGTTTTATACAACAGTGAACCAGGTAAGATTTCTAATCATCTATCTATGCATGCCTTTAGTTGATGTATGCATTCTAATGTATTTAGTCCAGAATAGTAGAACCTCTGTATCAGTCTGGTCCCATGCTGTATCAGTCTGGACCCATGCTGTATCAGTCTGGTCCCATGCTGTATCAGTCTGGTCCCATGCTGTATCAGTCTGGTCCCATGCTGTATCAATCTGGTCCCATGCTGTATCAATCTGGTCCCATGCTGTATCAGTCTGGTCCCATGCTGTATCAGTCTGGTCCCATGCTGTATCAATCTGGTCCCATGCTGTATCAGTCTGGTCCCATGCTGTATCAGTCTGGTCCCATGCCGTATCAATCTGGTCCCATGCTGTATCAGTCTGGTCCCATGCTGTATCAGTCTGGTCCCATGCTGAATCAGTCTGGTCCCATGCTGTATCAGTCTGGTCCCATGCTGTATCAGTCTGGTCCCATGCTGTATCAATCTGGTCCCATGCTGAATCAGTCTGGTCCCATGCTGTATCAATCTGGTCCCATGCTGTATCAGTCTGGTCCCATGCTGTATCATTCTGGACCCATGCTGTATCAGTCTGGTCCCATGCTGTATCAGTCTGGTCCCATGCTGTATCAATCTGGTCCCATGCTGTATCAGTCTGGACCCATGCTGTATCAGTCTGGTCCCATGCTGTATCAATCTGGTCCCATGCTGTATCAGTCTGGTCCCATGCTGAATCAGTCTGGTCCCATGCTGTATCAGTCTGGTCCCATGCTGTATCAGTCTGGTCCCATGCTGTATAAATCTGGTCCCATGCTGAATCAGTCTGGTCCCATGCTGTATCAATCTGGTCCCATGCTGTATCAGTCTGGTCCCATGCTGTATCAGTCTGGACCCATGCTGTATCAGTCTGGTCCCATGCTGTATCAGTCTGGTCCCATGCTGTATCAGTCTGGTCACATACTGTATCAGTCTGGTCCCATGCTGTATCAGTCTGGTCCCATGTTGTATCAGTCTGGTCCCATGCTGTATCAGTCTGGTCCCATGCTGTATCAGTCTGGTCCCATGTTGTATCAGTCTGGTCCCATGCTGTATCAGTCTGGTCCCATGCTGTATCAATCTGGTCCCATGCTGTATCAGTCTGGTCCCATGCTGTATCAGACTGGTCCCATGCTGTATCAGTCTGATCCCATGCTGTATCAATCTAGTCCCATGCTGTATCAATCTGGTCCCATGCTGTATCAGTCTGGTCCCATGCTGTATCAGTCTGGTCCCATGCTGTATCAGTCTGGTCCCATGCTGTATCAGTCTGGTCCCATGCTGTATCAGTCTGGTCCCATGCTGTATCAATCTGGTCCCATGCTGTATCAGTCTGGTCCCATGCTGTATCAGTCTGGTCCCATGCTGTATCAGTCTGGTCCCATGCTGTATCAGTCTGGTCCCATGCTGTATCAGTCTGGTCCCATGCTGTATCAGTCTGGTCCCATGTTGTATCAGTCTGGTCCCATGCTGTATCAGTCTGGTCCCATGCTGTATCAGTCTGGTCCCATGCTGTATCAATCTGGTCCCATGCTGTATCAGTCTGGTCCCATGCTGAATCAGTCTGGTCCCATGCTGTATCAGTCTGGTCCCATGCTGTATCAATCTGGTCCCATGCTGTATCAATCTGGTCCCATGTTGTATCAGTCTGGTCCCATGCTGTATCAGTCTGGTCCCATGCTGTATCAATCTGGTCCCATGCTGTATCAGTCTGGTCCCATGCTGTATCAGTCTGGTCCCATGCTGTATCAGTCTGGTCCCATGCTGTATCAGTCTGGTCCCATGCTGTATCAATCTGGTCCCATGCTGTATCAGTTTGGTCCCATGCTGTATCAGTCTGGCCCCATGCTGTATCAGTCTGGTCCCATGCTGTATCAATCTGGTCCCGTGCTGTATCAGTCTGGTCCCGTGCTGTATCAGTCTGGTCCCAAGCTGTATCAGTCTGGTCCCATGCTGTATCAATCTGGTCCCATGCTGTATCAGTCTGGTCCCATGCTGTATCAATCTGGTCCCATGCTGTATCAGTCTGGTTCTATGCTGTATCAGTTTGGTCCCATGCTGTATTAGTCTGGTCCCATGCTGTATCAGTCTGGTTCCATGCTGTATCAGTCTGGTCCCATGGTGTATCAGTCTGGTCCCATGCTGTATCAGTCTGGTCCCATGCTGTATCAGTCTGGTCCCATGCTGTATCAGTCTGGTCCCATGCTGTATCAGTCTGGTCCCTGTAGACAAGTCTTCTATTCCTTACCAACCATTCTAGTGATGTGCATGATAATGAATGAACACAGGGAGGAGTTGGCTAAACACACTGGACCACAGAGGATATGCTTTGAAAAAGGGGCTTATTTGATCTTGAATAAAGTGAATCACCCCATACAGCTGAATGAATTAATCTTGCCAACTCCTATGGCCATCGCCAACATTGAGTTGGTGAGACAGCACAAACAGTTGCGGGACCCGGCTAGCTGTGTTAGGCTTGAGACACACAAAAGAAGAGTTTTAGGGAATATTTACCCTGGCTGTCTGTATGGAAGGTCAGTGTTGTCTAACAAAGCCTGTCAGATATCTTGGATTAAACAATGAGGACAGAGATAACATCAATACACACACACACAGGTCTACTGATTATATTGACCGGCAGCCCCTCTGGGCCACCTCCCTTTGTTAAAGACACAACAAAGGAATCTGTCCTGATGTGTTGTTGATTGATCCTGGACTTCATCCTGGGAGATCACCTTTGAGTCTATATAAAAAAAAGGTTATTAACTCAATGCAGTACCCTTGAAAGAGAACAGAGAGATTATCATTGTTGCACAAATCCACTCCAGTTCCAATGTTTCCTAATGTTCCACCTCGGGGAAGCATATGGTTTCTGTTTGACTAATTAGAGATGTTGGTGTTGGAGCAGGACAGGTGATTGTTTTGGTTTCAGGGCTCGACCTTAGCACTTGTGCGCTTGCCCGGGGCAAGTAAAACATTTGTTGGACAAGCAGATTATAGATTGAAGTTGTCCAAATGGACAAGTAAAAAATATCACGCAAAAATCACAAACAATTAGGCTACTCCGATCAGAATCGGATCAAAGTGTCCTCCGGATGCAATGTTTTGCTCACTGTCCTCCCAATCTCTGCAGAGCGCATCAGAGTATAATTTTTGTAGGCCTGCATTGACCATCACGAGCGGACTTTCAATCATCTAGTCACGATGTGTGTATTTGAGATCAAAGCGAGCCGTGTTTGCACATTTGTTGATGAATAGTTATGGAGATATTTGCCCATTCCTATCACATTTTTGGTCAGCAATGAAATCCTGGAAAAGTTATGGTGTGCATCAGAGAGAGAGAGAGAGAGAGAGAGAGAGAGAGAGAGAGAGAGAGAGAGAGAGAGAGAGAGAGAGAGAGAGAGAGAGAGAGAGAGAGAGAGAGAGAGAGAGAGAGAGAGAGAGAGAGAGAGAGAGAGAGAGAGAGAGAGAGAGAGAGAGAGAGAGAGAGAGAGAGACACCATGGTGTTACAGACCACAGTGAATTGAGCTTTCTGACAAGTAAAACATCTGTCCTACTTGTCCAAAGGACAGGTGGCTAAAAAAGTTAGTGTCAAGCTCTGCATGGTCTCCTGTTCAGCTCTCTGTCTCTGGGTCTAATTAGAAGTGATTGTTATGGTTTGTATCAGCCATCAGCCTGCATGGTCTCCTGTTCAGCTCTCTGTCTCTGGGTCTAATTAGAAGTGATTGTTATGGTTATTCTAAATGCCACCCTATTCCCTTTATAGTGCACTATAAGGAATAGGGTGCCATTTGGTAGGCACACTGGGTGTCAGTTTGACTCTGTGACGGTCTGCCAAGTCCCAACAGACCACATAGCAGGTTGAAAAGCAGCACTGCTGTTCCGTCAGGCCCAGTTGTTTGTTTACTGTCTCACATCTCTGTTGAACTGGGGTCAGAAACACGCAACAACATCAACAGCAACATCATCAACAACAAGAACAACAGTGCTGGCTGCTTGCCTGCCTATCTGTCTGTCTGTCTGACTGCCTGTCTGTCTGTCTGTCTTTCTGTCTGCCGCATCTCTCCTCCCTCCCTCCCTCCCTCCCTCCCTCCCTCCCTCCCATACTGACTGGGAGAGAGACCACTCAACAAACCCAGTGTCCACTGTTTATCATACTGACTGGGAGAGAGACCACTCACCTAATCCAGTGTCCACTGTTTATCATACTGACTGGGAGAGAGACCACTCACCTAACCCAGTGTCCACTGTTTATCATACTGACTGGGAGAGAGACCACTCACCTAACCCAGTGTCCACTGTTTATCATACTGACTGGGAGAGAGACCACTCACCCAACCAACTCTGTTCTTTCCAATATATAGACTGACCAGATGACTCCAGGTGAAAGCTATGATCTCTTATTGATGTCACTTGTTAAATCCACTTCAATCAGTGTAGATGAAGGGGAGGAGACAGGTTAAACAATTATTTTTAAGCTTTGAGACAATTGAGACATGGATTGTGCATGTGTGTCGTTCAGAGGGTGAATGGGCAAAACAAAATATTTGATTGCCTTTGAACGGGGTATGGTAGTAGGTGCCAGGCGTACCGGTTTGTGTCAAGAACTGCAACGCTGCTGGGTTTTTCACATATCAAGAATGATCCACCACCCAAAGTTCCTAATGTTTTGTTCGCTCAGTTTATTTTGACACATTGGTTATGGTTACATTATAATGGTTTCCTTTTGACATTTCTTTGATACAAAGGTTAAATTAGACTGATTTCCATAACTTCTAATACCTTTAATTAAAAGTGTAATTTCTCTGATCTTGATCGTGCTGTTTCCTGCTGTGCTTCAGCATTAACAGTAATCTGCTGTCATCACTTGTAGATGTTAGGTCCATCCCTTAAATCTCCCTCCTGTTCTCTCTCTCTGTCTCTCTCTCCTGTTCTCTCTCTCCCTGTCTCTCGCTCCTGTTCTCACTCTCTCTGTCTCTCTCTCCTGTTCTCTCTCTCTCTGTCTCTCTCTCCTGTTCTCTCTCTCTCTCTCTCTCTCTCTCTCTCTCTCTCTCTCTCTCTCTCTCTCTCTGTCTCCCTCCTTTTCTCTCGCTCTCTTCCTCTCCCTCTCCTCTCTTTTCCTCTCTCTCACTCTCTCTCTCTCTCTCTCTCTCTCTCTCTCTCTCTCTCTCTCTCTCTCTCTCTTTCTTCACCTCCCCCCCCTCTCCCTCTCCATCTCCCCCAGATCTCCCCCCTCTCTTTACGCCCTCTCTCCTCATTTAACACATCCAACCCCATTCTTCTGCAGTGTTCTGTGTGAAAGTGCTGCTGATTAAGCATGGTTAGTCTCTTCCTATTGATCGGCCAGGCCTGTAGGATTTAAATCATCTTAATTGGTCAATAACGTGAACTGCTGGAGCTCTGAACTATTTTATTGCTGAGGGAACTGAAAGGGGAGCCCTACGTGTGGCATGAGGAGAGAAGAAGAGGACAGGGAGAGGAGAGGAGAGGAGAGGAGAGGAGAGGAGAGGAGAGGAGAGGAGAGGAGAGGTCCTGAGATCAAGCCCCAGCATGTTGGCTGACAGGCAACTAAGATGGTTTATGCAAATAGGGTTTGGCTAAACAAATAGAAAACAATTTACTCTTAAATGCACTGACTCAAAATGGGTTAAGTGACTAAATGGATCTGAAATGATTCAGCTTTGTCTGGATTTGTGGTTGACCATGATTCACCTAAATATGACGGGTGAAGGAAAATGTATCAGTTTCAATAGAGAAGTCTCAGTAAGATCAGTTGGTATTTCTGATATTTAGGCATTTACATTCGTAGTTCATTTGAAATGGGCAGAGCCTCAGGGCAGAAATATCCAGACTCCAAATGTTTAAAAGATATGTTGTATAAAAGATGTGTCTCATGTGTACCTGTCCTTTAGCTTTAGAGACAATGCTGAGGTGTGCAGCTTGAGCTGTGAGGGATCACTTATGGTTGTCACACACACACACACACTCGCACGTATGCACGCGCACACACACACGCGCACACCCCTAGAGCCTTACCACCACAAGAATCCTGATTAGTGCACTGCTTCACAGAACATCCTGGACATTGAGACTCCTTGGAAAGCTTGAATGGGAAATTGCATTGAATGCTTTGTTAACAGTAATGGGAAAGTGATGCATTGGAATGCTTGTCTGAGTCTGCATCCCAATTGGCACCCTATTACCTTTATAGTGCACTATATTTGACCAGAAACATATGGTAGTGCATTATATAGGGCAGGGTTCCTCAACACATGGTTTTATTTGGGCCAACCAGGTCTTTTTTTATTTTTTATTTTACATGTTTTATTGTTGGATTTTAAAATACTGCAAAAACACCAGGAAATCAGCTCCCAAGTGATTTTAATTGAGAAACATCTGTTCCCAAGTATTCCCACACATAATAGAGAGACGTGTGATCTTATACAAATGTAAGAGAGGTTTGAAATGATTATGTATTAGTCAAATATGATATCTGTTTGGGCTTCCTGCGGTCAATTTGCAGTCTACAAATTATTTGTAATTATGTTCCGGCCCCCTGACCATCTGCTCATTTATCTATCGATCATCTAGTTGATGATCCCTGATATAGGGAAGAGGGTGCCATTTGGGACTGCCATCCCCACCCTGATTTCTGTCTCCAACCTCCAACAGGTGAAGAGGAGAAGGAGCTGCGTGTTTCTCAGAGGGATAATAAAGTGGTGATACAGGACTTTGACGCCATGAAGGAGTACCACGTCAGGGTTCTAGCTGTGAGTGGGAACCAGCAGAGCAGAGCACTACAAGGGAAGTATGCAGGTATGTAAAATACTGGCTCTATGTCGTTTTGTTCCACTGATTTCTGAATAGTAAAATGACTTTAGATAGAAACCTCACATTCATAGCATTGTTTTGAAGAAAGAGCGTTCTTATGCAACAGTATAAACACAAAAATGAAAATATCTAAAACCTGACAGAGGCCCTACTTTAGTAGATTCCATTTAATGCTGTCTGGCTGGCCTGGCATCGTAACCTTCTGTCCTGAGAGGGGAGAGGAGGAGTGGTTGATGAAAGAGCAGAGAGCCTTCAGGTCTTTAATAAATCTCTTCACAGTAAGGTTAGGGTCTGCCCTATAGAGTGAATGAGGCTTTAATGGATCTCTTCACAGTAAGGTTTGGGTCTGCCCTATAGCGTGAATGAGACTTTAATGGATCTCTTCACAGTAAGGTTTGGGTCTGCCCTATAGCTTGAATGATACTTTAATGGATCTCTTCACAGTAAGGTTTGGGTCTGCCCTATAGCGTGAATGAGACTTTAATGGATCTCTTCACAGTAAGGTTTGGGTCTGCCCTATAGCGTGAATGAGACTTTAATGGATCTCTTCACAGTAAGGTTTGGGTCTGCCCTATAGCGTGAATGAGACTTTAATGGATCTCTTCACAGTAAGGTTTGGGTCTGCCCTATAGTGTGAATGAGACTTTAATGGATCTCTTCACAGTAAGGTTTGGGTCTGCCCTATAGCGTGAATGAGACTTTAATGGATCTCTTCACAGTAAGGTTTGGGTCTGCCCTATAGCGTGAATGAGACTTTAATGGATCTCTTCACAGTAAGGTTTGGGTCTGCCCTATAGCGTGAATGAGACTTTAATGGATCTCTTCACAGTAAGGTTTGGGTCTGCCCTATAGCGTGAATGAGACTTTAATGGATCTCTTCACAGTAAGGTTTGAGTCTGCCCTATAGCGTGAATGAGACTTTAATGGATCTCTTCACAGTAAGGTTTGGGTCTGCCCTATAGCGTGAATTAGACTTTAATGGATCTCTCTACTCTCTGTGCCTCAGCTCAAGACCTGGAGGGTGAGGGAGGAGAGGGTGAGGGCACATTGCCACTGAGACTTGATGACACTGGAGGGGCTGAAGACATCAACGAGATATCTGGAGGTAAGACTGACTGGATGGAAACCTGGTCTGGTTGGCTGGCTGGCTGGCTGGCTGGCTGGCTGGCTGTTTGGCTGGCTGATTGGCTGGCTGGTTGGCTGGCTGGTTTAGCTGGCTGTCACTAGACTGTTAATGTCACTGCGTGACAGCGGGAAAATGACTAAATACGATACAGTATGTCTCTCTCTCTCTCTCTCTCTCTCTCTCTCTCTCTCTCTCTCTTTCTTTCTTTCTTTCTTTCTTTCTTTCTTTCTTTCTCTCTCTCTCTCTCTCTCTCTCTCTCTCTCTCTCTCTCTCTCTCTCTCTCTCTCTCTCTCTCTCTCTCTCTCTCTCTCTCTCTCTCTCTCTCTCTCTCTCTCTCTCTCTCCACAAGCTGGCTATTGAGATCTGTCTGGTTGTTCAGTTGGCAGACAAAATTGCCCTTTTTATCACTGTGAAATATTTTACCCTCTTTTCAATGAAATGTGAGAATAGGACAGAATGCCTTTGATTTGGTCTTTATGGATTCTAAAATGTTTGCAGTGTTCTATTTAACCCTGATCTGTTTAGCATAATATGCAGGTTGGCGGGATGGACAGGCAGGGATCAGGGTCGTAATCTAGACCAAAAGCCAGACATCAATTTGGATGTGGCAGGCAGACTCTTCAACTTAACTGGTGATTATGTCTTATAGTGATGGTTTTTAAAGTATTGAAAGTCACTCTCTCTGACATTTCTGCTGTTGCTCTGACCATGGCGTATACAGAGAGGTTGATGACTTGGTACGGTCCATGTTATTATAGGGTACTAATGGAATGTGTGGTGCGTGGATTGAGGGCACTACTCAGTAAGGGGGCAAGTGATTGGGGTGTTGTTTGAACATCTGTGGTATTATCGTTGGAGGAATAACCGTCTGTATCCATCATTATGTGAAATGTTGAGTTATTTTCAGAAGCTAAAGGCCTTACTCCTCATTAAAGACCAGGGGTATTAGAATAGGCCTAGACCAGGGGTATTAGAATAGGCCTAGACCAGGGGTATTAGAATAGGCCTAGACCAGGGGTATTAGAATAGGCCTAGACCAGGGGTATTAGAATAGGCCTAGACCAGGGGTATTAGAATCTGAGCCTGCTGGTCGTCTGTTCTACCTGATCATTAATATCACCCACGGGGTGTTCCAGGTCTAAATCAGTCCTTGATTAGAGGGGAAGAATTAACGTCAGCAGTGGAACTGGCTTCAGGTCCAGATGAGTATTTTCTGTTCTGTCGTGCCTCCAACAGTGAGTTGGACTGGGCTGTTGGCTGCTGCCTCTACCACTAGATCCCAAATGGCACCCTATTCCCTATAAAGAGAATAGGGTACCATTTGGAACACAAACGTTCTATTCCCTTTGATGTCTCCCCAGGGACGGTGGCCAAACTGATTGCTCTTCAAATTTTTTTTTATTTTTTTTTTCACCACAGCGGTAGATACACTACCAGTCAAAAGTCTGGACACACCTACTCATTCAAGAGTTTTTTGTATTTTTTTACGTTGTAGAATAAAAGTGAAGACATCAAAACTATGAAATAACACATATGTAATCATGTAGCAACCAAAAAAGTGTTAAAAAAAATCAAAATATATTTTATATTTGAGATTCTTCAAATAGCCACCCTTTACCTTGATAACATCTTTGCACACTCTTGGCATTCTCTCAACCAGCTTCATGAGGTAGTCACCTGGAATGCATTTAAATTAACAAGTGTGCCTTCTTAATGCATTTGAGCCAATCAGTTGTGTTGTGACAAGGTAGGGGGTATACAGAAGATAGTCCATATTATGGCAAGAACAGCTCAAATAAGCAAAGAGAAACGACAGTCCATCGTTACTTTAAGACATGAAGGTCAGTCAATCCGGAACATTTCAAGAACATTGAAGGTTTCTTCAAGTGCAGTCGCAAAAACCATCAAGCGCTATGATGAAACTGGCTCTCATGAGGACCGCCACAGGAAAGGAAGACCCAGAGTTACCTCTGCTGCAGAGGAAAAGTTCATTAGAGTTACCAGCCTCAGAAATTGCAGCCCAAATAAATGCTTCACAGAGTTCAAGTAACGGACACATCTCAACATCAACTGTTCAGAGGAGACTGTGTGAATCAGGCCTTCATGATCGAATTGCTGCAAAGAAACCACTACTAAAGGTCACCAATAAGAAGAAGAGACTTGCTTGGGCCAAGAAACACGAACAATGGACATTAGACCGGTGGAAATGTGTCCTTTGGTCTAGAGTCCAAATTGGAGATTTTTGGTTCCAACCGTCGTGTCTTTGTGAGACGTGGTGTGGGTGAACGGATGATCTCCACATGTGTATTTCCCACCGTAAAGCATGGAGGAGGAGGTGTTATGGTGTGGGGGTGCTTTGCTGGTGACACTGTGTGATTTATTTAGAATTCAAGGCACACTTAACCAGCATGGCTACCACAGCATTCTGCAGCGATACGCCATCCCATCTGGTTTGGGCTTAGTGGGACTATCATTTGTTTTTCAACAGGACAATGACCCAACACACCTCCAGGCTGTGTAAGGGCTATTTTACCAAGAAGGAGAATGATGGAGTGCTGCATCAGATGACCTGGCCTCCACAATCCCCCGACATCAACCCAATTGAGATGGTTTGGGATGAGTCGGACTGCAGAGTGAAGGAAAAGCAGCCAACAAGTGCTCAGCATATGTGGGAACTCCTTCAAGACTGTTGGAAAAGCATTCCAGGTGAAGAGAATGCCAAGAGTGTGCAAAGCTGTCATCAAGGCAGAGGGTGGCTATTTGAAGAATCTCAAATATAAAATATATTTTCATTTGTTTAACACTTTATTTGTTACTAAATGATTCCATATGTGTTATTGGATAGTTTTGATGTCTTCACTATTATTCTACAATGTAGAATATAGTAAAAATAAAGAAAAATCCTTGAATGAGTAGGTGTTCTAAAACTTTTGACTGGTACTGTATGTTTCCCAACTGTGCATCAGATATGATCATAAGCTAAGGTTCATGGTGAGTTGTTTACAATGCATTTCTCTGTTCAAACTGAGAGATGTATATTATTGACAGAGAGCAGGTCTAGGCGCACACCTCTAAAATACATCAAACAGGACCCAGTCACTTTGATTTCACACTACACAGCAATGACATGGCTCAGGACTTGTTGTTGTGTGTCTGTGAAGACAGACAGGAAGGAAGGATGGTTATCTGAGAGGGTAGAGGGACGAGAGAGGGAAGAGAGAGAGGTGTAACATCCTATCCTAACATCCCCAAAGCAATTGATTTGAGACGCCAGGCTCAGAGCTAGTTAAAACTGCTCTGGGCAGGCCTCTATCACACACACACACACGCACACACGCACACACGCACACACGCACACACGCACACACGCACACACACACGCACGCATGCACGCACGCACACACACTGGAGCTAGTTAAAGCTGCCTCTAATTTTAGTAAATGGACTGGCTGTGTGGACTGGCTGTGAGATGAGAGATTATCTAACTTTAGTAAATATATTGATTGAGTGGACTGGCTGTGAGATGAGAGATTATCTAACTTTAGTAAATGGACTGACTGAGTGGACTGGCTGTGAGATGAGAGATTATCTAACCTTAGTAAATGGACTGACTGAGTGGACTGGCTGTGAGATGAGAGATTATCTAACCTTAGTAAATGGACTGACTGAGTGGACTGGCTGTGAGATGAGAGATTATCTAACCTTAGTAAATGGACTGACTGAGTGGACTGGCTGTGAGATGAGAGATTATCTAACCTTAGTAAATGGACTGACTGAATGGACTGGCTGTGAGATGAGAGATGATCTAACCTTAGTAAATGGACTGACTGAATCGACTGGCTGTGAGATGAGAGATTATCTAACCTTAGTAAATGGACTGACTGAGTGGACTGGCTGTGAGATGAGAGATTATCTAACCTTAGTAAATGGACTGACTGAATGGACTGGCTGTGAGATGAGAGATTATCTAACCTTAGTAAATGGACTGACTGAGTGGACTGGCTGTGAGATGAGAGATGATCTAACCTTAGTAAATATACTGACTGAGTGGACTGGCTGTGAGATGAGAGATGATCTAACCTTAGTAAATATACTGACTGAGTGGACTGGCTGTGAGATGAGTGTGAGAAAATGCAGCTGTAGTCAGTAACCCTAGCCTAGCAAGTAGACTGACGAGGAAAATAGTAATACTGAAGGGAAAAGTTCTGATAAGTGAAGTCTTAAATTCTTAAAAGTTCTCTGGTCTCATGAGAGTGATGGCGCCCCAGCTTAACAAGTGGACTGGCAGACTGTGACAGTGTGAGAAAATACGGAAGGGATAAAGCTTTAGACACAGTATATACCTTCAAAGGTATATACAGTATGTATACGGTAGCTACATTCAGATGGAAGGCTTTAATAAGGCAGTTAATTGATATTTTAATATATGATTACTGAAATAGAACATTATGGTAAGAGAGTCCACGGAGTGTAGGTTCAGAGACGCCTGTCCTCATTGCAGTGAGCCAGTGAGCCAGAGGCAGAGAGACAGTGAGAGGCAACGAGAATGCTAATGCCTCACACACACACACACACACACACACACACACACACACACACACACACACACACACACACACACACACACACACACACACACACACACACACACACACACACACACACACACACACACTAGCTCTAACTCAGGTGTGTTTGTGTCTGCTCTCTGTGACGTGGCCAGCGGGCTCAGCAGAGGAAAGGCTGGAGCTGATAGAGACAGGTGGCTGTTCCTCAGCAGAGGAAAGGCTGGAGCTGATAGAGACAGGTGGCTGTTCCTCAGCAGAGGAAAGGCTGGAGCTGATAGAGACAGGTGGCTGTTCCTCAGCAGAGGAAAGGCTGGAGCTGATAGAGACAGGTGGCTGTTCCTCAGCAGAGGAAAGGCTGGAGCTGATAGAGAGAGGTGGCTGTTCCTCAGCAGAGGAAAGGCTGGAGCTGATAGAGACAGGTGGCTGTTCCTCAGCAGAGGAAAGGCTGGAGCTGATAGAGAAAGGTGGCTGTGAAAAGAAGACGGCTTTAATAAAGAGAGACTGTATAGAGATATATGCTGCATCCCAAATGGCACCCTATTACCTATATAGTGCACTACATTTGACCATAGCCCTATAGGCCCTGATCAAAAGTAGTGCACTATAAAAGGAAAAGGGATCAATTTGGGCCAGAGCCATAGAGTTCTCCTGGGTGACATTGCATCTGATCAGAGCAGGAGGAGGACACTGCCTTGTCCCTTCAGCCACAGATAGTCCTAGCCTGGCTGGCCTGCTGGCTGGGAACAGATATAGAAATGAAATAAAATGTGGGACTTATACCACAGAAAGGTAATAACATGGCTGGATTCACATTAGATGGGTGTCTGGTCACTGTAGTGTCAGATTACACATACTGATGATGAGGGCTGGACGTATTAGGATTGGTTTACCATCACTGTGGGCATACGTGAGATAGTTGTACACTCTATCCCTGAGGTTGGAATGAAATCATATAGGAATGTACTGTAGCCTCTATAGCTCGTTACCAAGGCTGTGAGTCGTCATGTGTTCAATTATAGCTGTGGTACAGCACTTTTACCAGAACTTCCTACCTCCTACACTGACATTCAGACTGAAGTGTTTGTTCAAGATTTTATTTCATCCCCATGGGGGACAAAAGTCTTGAAATTCCCTCTTAATCTCCAGCTGATTGAACAACAGAGTGTTCTGAGTTTAGTTTCACTGCAGATGAAGTCAGAGTGTTATCAGCACTCCACACTGTAATCCCTAGCACCATATGGCCAATGAAACCACAACTCACAAGTCCCATATCTAGAGTCTATACCTAGTAGTGGAGTTGAATAGCTGAAATAGCATTATCAGTTCACAAAATGTTGTTAATGTAGCTGTGCTATTTCATAAACATTGCTGTAATAGAGTTATACTGCCATATATATTAAATATTGTTGTCATAGAGTTATACTGCCATATATATTAAATATTGTTGTCATAGAGTTATACTGCCATATATATTAAATATTGTTGTCATAGAGTTATACTGCCATATATATTAAACATTGTTGTAATAGAGTTATACTGCCATATCTATTAAACATTGTTGTAATATAGTTATACTGCCATATCTATTAAATATTGTTGTAATAGAGTTATACTGCCATATCTATTAAACATTGTTATAATAGAGTTATACTGCCATATCTAGTAAATATTGTTGTAATAGAGTTATACTGCCATATCTAGTAAACATTGTTGTAATAGAGTTATACTGCCATATATATTAAACATTGTTGTAATAGAGTTATACTGCCATATCTATTAAACATTGTTGTAATAGAGTTATACTGCCATATATAGTAAACATTGTTGTAATAGAGTTATACTGCCATATCTATTAAACATTGTTGTAATAGAGTTATACTGCCATATATATTAAACATTGTTGTAATAGAGTTATACTGCCATATCTAGTAAACATTGTTGTAATAGAGTTATACTGCCATATATATTAAACATTGTTGTAATAGAGTTATACTGCCATATCTATTAAACATTGTTGTAATAGAGTTATACTGCCATATATAGTAAACATTGTTGTAATAGAGTTATACTGCCATATCTATTAAACATTGTTGTAATAGAGTTATACTGCCATATATATTAAACATTGTTGTAATAGAGTTATACTGCCATATATATTAAACATTGTTGTAATAGAGTTATACTGCCATATATATTAAACATGGTTGTAATAGAGTTATACTGCCATATCTATTAAATATTGTTGTAATAGAGTTATACTGCCATATATTTTAAACATTGTTGTAAAAGAGTTATACTGCCATATCTATTAAACATTGTTGTAATAGAGTTATACTGCCATATCTATTAAACATTGTTGTAATAGAGTTATACTGCCATATCTATTAAACATTGTTGTAAAAGAGGTATACTGCCATATCTATTAAACATTGTTGTAATAGAGTTATACTGCCATATATATTAAACATTGTTGTAATAGAGTTATACTGCCATAAATATTAAACATTATTGTAATAGAGTTATACTGCCATATATATTAAACATTGTTGTAATGGAGTTATACTGCCATATATATTAAACATTGTTGTAATAGAGGTATACTTCCATATATATTAAACATGGTTGTAATAGAGTTATACTGCCGTATCTATTAAACATTGTTGTAATAGAGTTATACTGCCATATCTATTAAACATTGTTGTAATAGAGTTATACTGCCATATCTATTAAACATTGTTGTAAAAGAGTTATACTGCCATATCTATTAAACATTGTTGTAATAGAGTTATACTGCCATATATATTAAACATTGTTGTAATAGTTATACTGCCATATATATTAAACATTGTTGTAATAGAGTTATACTGCCATATCTATTAAACATTGTTGTAATAGAGTTATACTGCCATATATATTAAACATTATTGTAATAGAGTTATACTGCCATATATATTAAACATTGTTGTAATAGAGTTATACTGCCATATATATTAAACATGGTTGTAATAGAGTTATACTGCCGTATCTATTAAACATTGTTGTAATAGAGTTATACTGCCATATCTATTAAACATTGTTGTAATAGAGTTATACTGCCATATCTATTAAACATTGTTGTAATAGAGTTATACTGCCATATCTATTAAACATTGTTGTAATAGAGTTATACTGCCATATATATTAAACATTGTTGTAATAGAGTTATACTGCCATATATATTAAACATGGTTGTAATAGAGTTATACTGCCATATCTATTAAATATTGTTGTAATAGAGTTATACTGCCATATATTTTAAACATTGTTGTAAAAGAGTTATACTGCCATATCTATTAAACATTGTTGTAATAGAGTTATACTGCCATATCTATTAAACATTGTTGTAATAGAGTTATACTGCCATATCTATTAAACATTGTTGTAAAAGAGGTATACTGCCATATCTATTAAACATTGTTGTAATAGAGTTATACTGCCATATATATTAAACATTGTTGTAATAGAGTTATACTGCCATATATATTAAACATGGTTGTAATAGAGTTATACTGCCGTATCTATTAAACATTGTTGTAATAGAGTTATACTGCCATATCTATTAAACATTGTTGTAATAGAGTTATACTGCCATATCTATTAAACATTGTTGTAATAGAGTTATACTGCCATATCTATTAAACATTGTTGTAATAGAGTTATACTGCCATATCTATTAAACATTGTTGTAATAGAGTTACACTGCCATATATATTAAACATTGTTGTAATAGAGTTATACTGCCATATCTACTATGTTCCTCTCTTTTTCATCTGAACAAAATTTGCTACTGGACAATGGCAGCCATCCAGGGAATATCAGAAACTGTCTGACTGAGTCCCAAATGGCACCCTGTTCCCCATGTAGTGCACTACTTTTGATCAGAGGCTATGGGCACTATACACGGAATCGGGTGTCATTTGGAATGCACACATTTTGTTTCTTGTTTGTTTGACACCTCATCAGAGAGACATCTTATTGAATAACTATTCAGAATACTTCTTCTTTGTCCTCAGTTTTGTTGATTGTCCTTGTAGTTATTGGAGGGAAGGAGGGAGGGAGAGAAGGGGGGAGGATGAAGGAGGGAGAGAAGGAGGGAGAGATTGTTATTGTTTTTGTTAGAAATTGACTGGGTCATTGGTTCAGGATCAGTTTTTGGGGAGCTGCCGGACCTGGTTAATATTTGATTTAATATCCTTGTGCGTGTGTCTGTGTGTGTGTGTGTGTGTGTGTGTGTGTGTGTGTGTGTGTGTGTATGCATGTGTATGTGTGTGTGTGTGTGTGTGTGTGTGTGAGTGTGTGTGAGTGTGTGTGTGGAACTATGACTGCAGCCCTCGCAGGGCAAGCCTGTGGGATGGGAAGCCAGTGATGCAGTCACTGTAGTAGTAGGGACTGTTGCCTTGAGGGCATCTCTGAGGGGTGAGTACAAACCAAATGGAAGCTGGGAACTTGTTACTCTGGTCATTGATTGGGTTTCTTTCAGCAAATGTCCAGTACAATCCACTTTTAAATGATTGTGATATTTATTTATTTTTGTTTGTTTTTTTGCTTGTCATTTTAGCAGATGCTCTTATCCAGAGCGACTTACAGTTAGTGAGTGCATACATTTTTCATTCTGGCACCCCGTGGGAATCTAACCCACAACCCTGGCATTGCAAGCGCCATGCTCTACCAACTGAGCTACAGGAGGCCTTGAACTGTACATCTCAAGCCCTGATAACATATTTATTGATTTGGACAAGAGGTAAAGTTTCTCCCTATTCTGTTTGTCTGTTGCAACCTGAAGGGAAGAAAACATGTGGTAATGTAGTTTATAGGACCGAGCTGCAAGTTCTCTCCATTGAAATATTGAATGAAATACCCACCCGGATGTAGCTTTTCCAACACCAACAAATCACTTCTGATGTACCGTGCTAATATTGTTCCACTGTGAATTGAACTGGAACCAAAATATCCTCCTCCTCTAAACTCTGTAAACTCTTTTAACCCTAATGGATTGTATTTATATAGCTGTGGAGCTAACTACGTGTCTACGGCCTCCAAAACAAATCACTCCGTCCATCCATTAATGAGACCATTAAGATCTGATAGATGACTCCGTAATGACCTCTTTCCTTAAAACTCCACACACCTCCAGCGATATACACACACACACACGCACAGACACTCACACACACACACACACACACACACACACACACACACACACACACACACACACACACACACACACACACACACACACACACACACACACACACAAGGAGTTGATAGGGGGATAGGGTGGATAGTTGATAGTTGAGATAGAGGGCGATGGTTTCTTCTCCACATCCATCAGTAGCACTGTGTCTGGGGAGGACAGAGAAACCTGTAGAGAATCTTATAGTTATAGTTATAGTTATAGTTATAGTTATAGTTATAGTTATAGCCCAGTTCATTTCTAACATCATCATGTATTTAGTCTCTCCCTGATGATGAATTGTCTCTGACAGCTAACCACAGCCCAGCTCAGGGTTTAACCAGCCTTTAGCAGAGTTGGGAACCAAACGAGCGGCTAGGCAGAGTGCATCCCAAAAGCCCTGTGGACCCTGGCCCAAAGTAGTGCATTACAAAGGGAATAAGGTGGGACACAGACCATAGCAACGTGACAGGAACACTATATCGATATCTATGATGAAGAGGGAGGAGACTGATGAGGCTACAGAGAGAGAGGAGTCTGATGAGACTACAGAGAGAGAGGAGTCTGATGAGACTACAGAGAGAGAGAGGAGACTGATGAGACTACAGAGAGAGAGAGAGAGAGAGAGGAGGCTGATGAGGCTACAGAGAGAGAGAGAGAAGTCTGATGAGACTACAGAGAGAGAGAGAGAGAGAGAGGAGGCTGATGAGGCTACAGAGAGAGAGAGAGAGAAGTCTGATGAGACTACAGAGAGAGAGAGAGAGAGAGAGAGAGGAGGCTGATGAGGCTACAGAGAGAGAGGAGGCTGATGAGACTACAGAGAGAGAGAGGAGTGATGAGGCTACAGAGAGAGAGAGGAGTCTGATGAGACTACAGAGAGAGAGAGGAGACTGATGAGACTACAGAGAGAGAGAGAGGAGTGATGAGGCTACAGAGAGAGAGGAGTCTGATGAGGCTACAGAGAGAGAGGAGTCTGATGAGGCTACAGAGAGAGAGGAGTCTGATGAGGCTACAGAGAGAGAGAGGAGTCTCATGAGGCTACAGAGAGAGAGAGAGAGAGAGAGAGAGAGAGAGAGAGAGGAGTCTGATGAGACTACAGAGAGAGAGAGGAGACTGATGAGACTACAGAGAGAGAGAGGAGTGATGAGGCTCCAGAGAGAGAGGAGTCTGATGAGGCTACAGAGAGAGAGGAGTCTGATGAGACTACAGAGAGAGAGGAATCTGATGAGACTACAGAGAGAGAGAGAGGAGTCTGATGAGTCTACAGAGAGAGAGGAGTCTGATGAGGCTACAGAGAGAGAGGAGGCTGATGAGACTACAGAGAGAGAGAGGAGTGATGAGGCTACAGAGAGAGAGAGGAGTCTGATGAGACTACAGAGAGAGAGAGGAGACTGATGAGACTACAGAGAGAGAGAGAGGAGTGATGAGGCTACAGAGAGAGAGGAGTCTGATGAGGCTACAGAGAGAGAGGAGTCTGATGAGGCTACAGAGAGAGAGGAGTCTGATGAGGCTACAGAGAGAGAGAGGAGTCTCATGAGGCTACAGAGAGAGAGAGAGAGAGAGAGAGAGAGAGAGGAGTCTGATGAGACTACAGAGAGAGAGAGGAGACTGATGAGACTACAGAGAGAGAGAGGAGTGATGAGGCTCCAGAGAGAGAGGAGTCTGATGAGGCTACAGAGAGAGAGGAGTCTGATGAGACTACAGAGAGAGAGGAATCTGATGAGACTACAGAGAGAGAGAGAGGAGTCTGATGAGGCTACAGAGAGAGAGGAGTCTGATGAGGCTACAGAGAGCGAGAGGAGTCTGATGAGACTACAGAGAGAGAGGAGACTGATGAGGCTACAGAGAGAAAGAGAGGAGTCTGATGAGGCTACAGAGAGAGAGAGGGGAGTCTGATGAGGCTACAGAGAGAGAGAGGAGTCTGATGAGGCTACAGAGAGAGAGAGAGGAGTCTGATGAGGCTACAGAGAGAGAGAGGGGAGTCTGATGAGGCTACAGAGAGAGAGAGGAGTCTGATGAGGCTACAGAGAGAGAGAGAGGAGACTGATGAGACTACGGAGAGAGAGAGGAGTGATGAGACTACAGAGAGAGAGAGAGGAGTCTGATGAGACTACAGAGAGAGAGAGGAGTGATGAGACTACAGAGAGAGAGAGAGGAGTCTGATGAGACTACAGAGAGAGAGAGTGGTCTGATGAGACTACAGAGAGAGAGAGGAGACTGATGAGACTACAGAGAGAGAGAAAAGACTGATGAGGCTACAGAGAGAGAGAGAGGAATATGAGGCTACAGAGAGAGAGAGGAGTCTGATGAGGCTACACAGAGAGAGAGAGGGGTCTGATGAGACTACAGAGAGAGAGAGAGGTCTGAGAGAGAAGATAGATGGATGGATTAATAGATACAGCTTCTTCTGGGGACCCTGGGGACCCTGTGGGTCTCAGTCATCCCAAATTGCTACTATCCAATCAAATCCACATTCACACCCCTGGTTAGCCACATTTGGCTTAAAAAGCCAAACGTACCACAATATCTGCCAATTCATTTCCAGCAATATTATCCCCGGCATGTCTGTTTGGTGCGCACATTTGTTGATCATTCACTTCGTGTAGCCAGTAAGCGATCATGATAACTGTTTTCTGGGTAGACAGACAGAAATACTTTCCCCAAAACTTTCTCAATTAAATGTTAACTGCAAAGTAGGCTAACCTGCCAAAATTATATCATGATTACTTGTATCAATCGGGTGGGCTTTTGTTTTGCAAACTCTGTCATGACATATGCAGAAGCAAAAACATTGCTAGACCAGCGCATTCCTCTCTTGCAAAATGCACAATTAAAAGGGTATTAAACAAAAAAATCTACTTTTTTTATTTTTACTCTCAAGAATGTTATTCTGATGTGATTTAAGCATTGCCATGGGACTCAGAACATCCAATTTCATTGTTTCTCTACGAATAAATGTAATTGTGAGAGTGAAAAACTGAAAGAAATAAAAAAAAACAGGAACAAATAAAACCAAGAAAACTGAATTCTGGAAAATGCAAAGAGAGTGCTTATTTAAAAGCTAAGGACAAACGTATCAGTAGCACACGACATGTTTCATAATTGAAAAGTAGCTCTCACGCTAGAAAAGGTTGGAGATATTTTGTGTGTATGTACTGATATGTAGGCTATGTGTGACGTTTTAAATCTATGTAGTTCTGTCCTTGAGCTGTTCTTGTCTATTAATGTTCTGTATTATGTCACATTTCATGTTTTGTGTGGACCCCAGGAAGAGTAGCTGCTGCTTTCGCAAACAGCTAATGGGGATCCTAATAAAATAGTAATACCTTCATCTGCTCATGATGAGGAATGGGTTAAGGCCCAAATAGCACCCTATTCCCTATATAGTGCACTCATTTTGAGCAGGGCCCATTAAGGCTGGTCAAAAGTAATACACTATACAGGGAACAGGGTGCCAATTGGGACGTACCCATGGAGGCCGGGTGAAGGTGAGGGTGCAGGCATGATTTTAGCTGATTGCGTGATTTTCGTGATGGTCGTTTATCTTGCCATTCTGTGTACAAGGACTCATTAACTCAGAGGTTAATTAGAATCATCGTTTAGATGTAGACCCCCCCTTCATTTTCCCTCCTTCTGTTAAGCCAAGTGTTCTAAACCAAACCGTTGAATGGATACAGAGTAAAAACGATTCTTCGGTTAGTGCTGATTACAGGAAATGACAGTTATTTAACACATTTCTTCTGTTCAGTTTTGTGTTTTGTTTTCTCCCGCTGTAGCTATCTGGAAGGTTTATATGATGAATAGAAAGGGTTGTATCTATCTGGAAGGTTTATATGATGAATAGAAAGGGTTGTATCTATCTGGAAGGTTTATATGATGAATAGAAAGGGTTGTATCTATCTGGAAGGTTTATCTGATGAATAGAAAG
>NC_059208.1:22182319-22239368 GCF_020615455.1 Coregonus clupeaformis
TGTTGGAAGGTGAACCTTCGCCCCAGTCTGAGGTCCTGAGCGCTCTGGAGCAGGTTTTCATCAAGGATCTCTCTGTACTTTGCTCCGTTCATCTTTCCCTCGATCCTGACCAGTTTCTCAGTCCCTGCCACTGAAAAACATCCCCATAGCATGATGCTACCACCACCATGCTTCACAGTAGGGATGGTGCCAGGTTTCCTCCAGATGTGAAGCTTGGGATTTAGGCCAAAGAGATCAATCTTGTTTTCATCAGACCAGAGAATCTTGTTTCTCATGATCTGAGAGTCCTTTAGGTGACTTTTGGCAAACTTCAAGTGGGCTGTCATGTGCTTTTTACTGAGGAGTGGCTTCCGTCTGGCCACTCTACCATAAAGGCCTGTTTGGTGGAGTGCTGTAGAGATAGTTGTCCTTCTGGAAGGTTCTCCCATCTCCACAAAAAAACTCTGGAGCTCTGTCAGAGTGACCATCAGGTTCTTGGTCACCTCCCTGACCAAGGCCCTTCTCCCCGATTGCTCAGTTTGGCTGGGCGGCCAGCTCTAGGAAGAGTATTGGTGGTTCCAAACTTCTTCCACAGTTGACTTGCACTGTCAACTGTGGGACCTCATATAGACAGGTGTGTGCCTTTTCAAATCATGTCCAATCAATTGAATTTACCACAGGTCGACTCCAATCAAGTTGTAGAAACATCTCAAGAATGATCAATGGAAACCGGATGCACCTGAGCTCAATTTCGAGTCTCATAGCAAAGGGTCTGAATACTTGTGTAAATGTGATATTTCAGTTTTTTTATATATATATTTAACGTAACAAAATGTGTAAAAGGTCAAGGGGTCTGAATACTTTCCGAATGCACTATATATGTACAGTACCAGTCAAAAGTTTGGACACATCTACTCATTCAAGGGTTTTTCTTTATTTTTACTGTTTTCTACATTGTAGAATAATACGTCAACACAATACATAAGACATCAACACTATGAAATAACACCTATAGAATCATGTAGTAACCAAAAAAGTGTTAAACAAATCAAAATATATTTGAGATTTGAGATTCTTCAAAGTAGCCACCCTTTGCCTTGATGGCAGCTTTGCACACTCTTGGCATTCTCTCAACCAGCTTCATGAGGTAGTCACCTGGAATGCATTTCAATTAACAGGTGTGCCTTGTTAAAAGTACATTTGTGGTATTTCTTTCCTTCTTAATGCGTTTGAGCCAATCAGTTGTAATGTGACAAGGTAGGTATACAGAAGATAGTCCTATTTGGTAAAAGACCAAGTCCATATTATGGCAAGAACAGCTCAAATAAGCAAAGAGAAATTACAGTCCATCATTACTTTAAGACACGAAGGTCAGTCAATACAGAACATTTCAAGAACTTTGAAAGTTTCTTCAAGTGCAGTCGCAAACACCATCAAGCGCTATGATGAAACTGGCTCTCATGAGGACCGCCACAGGAAAGGAAGACCCAGAGTTACCTCTGCTGCAGAGGATAAGTTCATTAGAGATACCAGCCTCAGAAATTGCAGCCCAAATAAATGGTTCACAGAGTTCTAGTAACAGACACATCTCAACATCAACTGTTCAGAGGAGACTGTGTGAATCAGGCCATCATGGTCGGATTGCTGCAAATAAATCACTTCTAAAGGACACCAATAAGAAGAAGAGACTTGCTTGGGCCAAGAAACACGAGCAATGGACATTAGACCGGTGGAAATCTGTCCTTTGGTCTGATGAGTCCAAATTTGAGATTTTTGGTTGCAACCGCCATGTCTTTGTGAGACGCAGAGTAGGTGAACGGATGATCTCCACATGTGTGGTTCCCACCTTGAAGCATGGAGGAGGAGGTGTGATGGTGTGGGGGTGCTTTGCTGTTGACACTGTCAGTGATTTATTTAGAATTCAAGGCACACTTAACCAGCATGGCTACCACAGCATTCTGCAGCGATTTCGCCATCCCAACTGGGTGGGGACTATCATTTGTTTTTCAACAGGACAATGACCTAAAACACCCCTCCAGGCTGTGTAAGGGCTATTTGAGCATGAAGGAGAGTGATGGAGTGCTGCATCAGATGACCTGGCCTCCACAATCACCTGATCTCAACCCAATTGAGATGGTTTGGGATGAGTTGGACCGCAGAGTGAAGGAAAAGCAGTCAACAAGTGCTCAGCATATGTGGGAAGTCCTTCAAGACTGTTGGAAAAGCATTCCAGGTGAAGCTGGTTGAGAGAATGCCAAGAGTGTGCAAAGCTGTCATCAAGGCAAAGGGTGTCTACTTTGAAGAATCTAAAATCTAAAATACATTTTGATTTGTTTAACACGTTTTTGGTTACTACATGATTCCATATGTGTTATTTCATAGGTTTGATGTCTACACTACTATTCTACAATGTAGAAAATAGTAAGAAATATAAAGAAAAATCCTTGAATGAGTAGGTGTGTCCAAACTTTTGACTGGTAGTGTAGATAAGGGGTTTGGAAATGATGGATTGGAAATGATGCAGACAATTACATAGATATAAACCACAATCTATCTGCAATATTAAAGCTGATCTACCCCCTAAAAAAGTATACAAAAATAATTTAAAAAACAACAACAACAAAAAAAAACATACAAACACTACCCAATTCATGTTTATACCATCTTTACTGTACATGGAGCTACAGTGGGGGAAAAAATTATTTGATCCCCTGCTGATTTTGTACGTTTGCCCACTGACAAAGAAATTATCAGTCTATAATTTTAATGGTAGGTTTATTTGAACAGTGAGAGACAGAATAACAACAAAAAAATCAAGAAAACGCATGTCAAAAATGTTATGAATTGATTTGCATTTTAATGAGAGAAATAAGTATTTGACCCCTCTGGCAAAACATGACTTAGTACTTGGTGGCAAAACCCTTGTTGGCAATCACAGAGGTCAGACGTTTCTTGTAGTTGGCTACCAGGTTTGCACACATCTCAGGAGGGATTTTGTCCCACTCCTCTTTGCAGATCTTCTCCAAGTCATTAAGGTTTCGAGGCTGACATTTTGCAACTCAAACCATCAGCTCCCTCCACAGATTTGCTATGGGATTAATGTCTGGCGACTGGCTAGGCCACTCCAGGACCTTAATGTGCTTCTTCTTCAGCCACTCCTTTGTTGCCTTGGCCGTGTGTTTTGGGTCATTGTCATGCTGGAATACCCATCCACGACCCATTTGCAATGCCCTGGCTGAGGGAAGGAGATTCTCACCCAAGATTTGACGCTACATGTCCCCATCCATCGACCCTTTGATGCGGTGAAGTTGTCCTGTCTCCTTAGCAGAAAAACACCCCCAAAGCATAATGTTTCCACCTCCATGTTTGACGGTGGGGATGGTGTTCTTGGGGTCATAGGCAGCATTCCTCCTCCTCCAAACACGGCGAGTTGAGTTGATGCCAAAGAGCTCGATTTTGGTCTCATCTGAATCATTCAGATGTTCATTGGCAAACTTCAGACGGCCCTGTATATGTGCTTTCTTGAGCAGGGGAACCTTGCAGGCACTGCAGGATTTCAGTCCTTCACTGCGTAGTGTGTTACCAATTGTTTTCTTGGTGACTATGGTCCCAGCTGCCTTGAGATCATTGACAAGATCCTCCCGTGTAGTTCTGGGCTGATTCCTCACCGTTCTCATGATCATTGCAACTCCACAAGGTGAGATCTTGCATGGAGCCCCAGGCCGAGGGAGATTGACAGTTCTTTTGTGTTTCTTCCATTTGTGAATAATCGCACCAACTGTTGTCACCTTCTCACCAAGCTGCTTGGCGATGGTCTTGTAGCCCATTCCAGCCTTGGGTAGGTCTACAATCTTGTCCCTGACATCCTTGGAGAGCTCTTTGGTCTTGGCCATGGTGGAGAGTTTGGAATCTGATTGATTGATTCTGTGTACAGGTGTCTTTTATACAGGTAACAAACTGAGATTAGGAGCACTCCCTTTAAGAGTGCACTCCCTTTAAGAGTGTGCTCCTAAGTGTTGGCTTTCAGAGTTCAATACAGGACTGTAACATTAGCTAGCTAGCTAACTTATCCAGGTATCTTACTAATGTATCTTACTAATCAGTTCAGCCTAAAAGTCCCTCTGATAATCTTTAGTCACTGCATCATTATTGATAGCTGCAAGCCACTGGCAGAATAGGGGTGAATCTCTGGTAGGTAGAATGGTGAAAGATATCTCATTTTTGTGCTTGTTTGTAATTAGCACAGCCAGGCACAGAACACAACACGGGCATGATGACAAACATGAATGAAAAACAAACTTTTCAGAAATATTACTGTGTGTTCGTTGTTCGAATTAAACAACACCGTTGTTCAAGTTGCGGGCAGTATCAGCATTCGCTATGACTGCCGGACTTTGGGGTTCACTATAAACAGATGAATACACAGGGAGTTGAATCTTCCTGATTCTGCCAATGAAATGAAAATGTGCTAGTTCTAGCTTGTGGTTTGGGTAATTGTGATGTTTACGATAAAAACGTAATGTTGTTAATATAGTAATGACTATATGCCGTGACAGAGCCAGGGTGAAATTCCCTTTTAACAATGACAAGGCTGCCGGGCCAGACAGAATACCAGGGCGCGTTCTCAAAGCATGCGCAGACCAGCTGGAAAGTGTCTTCACAGACATTTTCAATCTCTCCTTGTCCCAGTCTGTAATCCCAACATGTGTCAAGATGACCACCATTGTCCCTGTTCCCAAGAGCTCCAAGGTAACCTGCCTAAATGACTATCACCCTGTAACACTTACATCTGTAATTATGAAGTACTTTGAAAGGCTGGTCATGACACACATCAACACCATCATCCCAGACACGCTAGACCCACTCCAATTCACGTACCGCCCCAACAGATCCACAGATGACGCATCGCAATTGCACTTCACACTGCCCTCTCCCACCTGGACAAGAGGGGAAATAACTATGTGAGAATGCTGTTCATAGACTACAGCTCAGCATTCAACACCATAGTTCCATCTAAGCTCATCACCAAGCTAGGGACCCTGGGACTGAACCCCCTTCCTCTGCAACTGGATCCTGGACTTCCTGACGGGCTGGCCCCAGGTGGTTAGGGTAGGCAACAACACCTCCGCCAAGCTGAACCTCAACACGGGGCACCTCAGGGGTGTGTGCTTAGTCCCCTCTTGTACTCCCTGTTCACCCACGACTCCAACACCATCATCAAGTTTGCTGACGACACGACAGTGGTAGGCCTGATCACCAACTGCGATGAGTCAGCATACAGGGAGGAGGTCAGAGACTTAGCAGTGTGGTGCCAGGACAACAACCTCTCCCTCAACATCAGTAAGACCAATGAGCTGATCATGGACTATAGGAAAAAGAGGGGAGAGCAAGCCCCCATCCACATCGATGGGGCTGTTGTGAAGCAGGTCTAGAGCTTCAAGTTCCTTGGCGTCCACATCACTAAGGACTTAACATGCTCCACACACACCTGCACAGTTGTGAAGAGGGCACGGCAGCGCCTCTTCCCACTCAGGAGGCTGAAAAGATTTGTCATGGGCCCTCGGATCCTGAAAAAGCTCTTCAGCTGCGCCTTTGAGAGCATCTTGACTGGCTGCATCACTGATTGGTATGGCAATTGCACCGCCTTTGACCACAAAGCGCTACAGAAGGTGGTGCGGACAGCTCAGTACATCACTGGGGCCGAACTCCCTGCTTTCCAGGAGCTCTATATGAGGCCGTGTCAGAGGAAGGCCCAAATAATTGCTAAAGACTCCAGCCACCCAAGCCATAGACTGTTCACTCTGCTACCGTCCAGCAAACGGTACCGGAGCATCGGCTCTCGGACCAACAGGCTCTGAGAAAGCTTCTACCCCCAAGTCATAAAAGACTGCTAAAAAGCCAGACTGCTAAATAGTAAATTAATGGTACCCAAACTATCTGCACTGACTCTATCTTGCACTGACCCCAAAGCACACTCAATAGACTATATACAGTGCATTCGTAAAATATTCAGACCCCTTTACTTTTTCCACATTTTGTTACGTTACAGCCTTATTCTAAAATTTATTAAATTGTTTGTTTTTTCCCCTCATCTATCTACACACAATATCACATAATGACAAAGCGAAAACAGGTTTTAAGAAATATTTGCTAAAATGTACAAAAACCTGTTTCTGCTTTGTCATTATGGGGTAGATTGATGAGGGGGGAGAAACAATTTAATCCATGTTAGAATAAGGCTTTAATGTAACAAAATGTGGAAAAAGTAAAGGGGTCTGAATACTTTACAAATGCATTGTATACACACCACATACACAATCACTCACACACACTACATTGACACTCCCACACAAAATCCACACCCATTCACATACATTACATAGGCACACACACACACACACATACCAACACAACACAAGAACACATACATACACATTACACACACAAACACACATACCAACACAACACAAGAACACATACATACACATTACACACACACACACTTTTACACACATAATTTGCTGCTGCTACCCTGTTCTTTATTTTACTCGTATTATTATCTATCCTGATGCCTAGTCACTTTACCCTGCCTTCATGTACATATCTACCACAAATACCTCGTACCTCTGCACATTGATCTGGTACTGGTACTCCCTGTATATAGCTCCATTCTTGTGCATTTTATTTTATTCCTCTGGCTCTATTTTCGGCTGGCATTAAGGCGGCGCTAGTGTCAAACGCACTTTAGTTTGCAATTTCGCCATGTAAAAACTGGCGCACCTGGCATTTTCCAGCCCTAACGCCAGGTTCGGTAATTTCCCTGTGTTATATCTGCTCGCTTGCGCTCAGATGGGTGGAAATATTTGAGGTGTGCCCTTAAAAACATGATCCAAAGTGCTAATTTCAGGCAGCGCTGATAGGGATATTTAAGACCAACCAAAAGCTGGTTTTAGTGGTAATGCAGTTGGTTATGGCAAGAATTTTGACAGCAGAAACGCAGCCTATCCAGCTGTGACGCACACTGCCCATAATATGCGCATGGAACAAGAGTAGCCTAATATGCCTGTATATTTCAAAGTTAGAAACATAAAAAAAACTCTTTTTTTGCCCCATTTCGTTTAAATTGATTAAAAACCAAGCATAGCCTCCCCTCCTGTCAATTAAGTTTAATTTTTTTGTCTGCCCAATGCAATCACGAAGTAGTCAAGACTGTCGATAAAGGGTTTGGCTCCTGAGAAATCTTAATCACCAAAGCTTTATTAAAATATCACGTTTGAGAGGAGTAAAACAGTGAGCTGACATTTCCTTTTTATTTAGCATTGTAGACAGGCCCACATTATTTTAGCCATGCCGGTCCCGTTTTGGACGTGCGTAAAACCCCCTCCATGATGTAGGCTACATGTCCATGCCCATCATGAAACGAGAGATGAGAACCTCTGTGAATACCGGTGAACCTTGTATTTAGAAGTTATCTGTAACCTGTAAAAATTGCTTGTTTTTTGTTTCATAATGTTCAAAACCCAAGCCTCCCTTAGGCCTACTATAACAAACGCTGGTTCAACAGCAATACATCTCTTTTTTATCCTATGATATCATTACATTTTACATGTACATTTGAAGTCGGAAGTTTAGATACAGCTTAGCCAAATACATTTAAAATCTGTTTTTCACAATTCCTGACATTTAATCATAGTAAAAATTCCCTGTCTTAGGTCAGTTAGGATCACCACTTTATTTTAAGAATGTGAAATGTCAGAATAATAGTAGAGAGAATGATTTATTTCAGCTTTTATTTCTTTCATCACATTCCCAGTGGGTCAGAAGTTTACATACACTCATTTAGTATTTGGTAGCATTGCCTTTAAATTGTTTAACTTGGGTCAAATGTTTCGGGTAGCCTTCCACAAGCTTCCCACAATAAGTTAGGTGAATTTTGGCCCATTCCTCCTGACAGAGCTGGTGTAACTGAGTCAGGTTTGTAGGCAACCTTGCTCGCACATGCTTTTTCAGTTCTGCCCACACATTTTCTATAGGATTGAGGTCAGGGCTTTGTGATGGCCACTCCAATACCTTTACTTTGTTGTCCTTAAGCCATTTTGCCACAACTTTGGAAGTATGCTTGGGGTCATTGTCCATTTGGAAGACCCATTTGCGACCAAGCTTTAACTTCCTGACTGATGTCTTGAGATGTTGCTTCAATATATCCACATAATTTTCCTTCCTCAAGATGCCATCTATTTTGTGAAGTGCACCAGTCCCTCCTGCAGCAAAGCACCCCCACAGCATGATTCTGCCACCCCCGTGCTTCACGTTTGGGATGGTGTTCTTTGGCTTGCAAGCAACCCCCTTTTTCCTCCAAACATAACGATGGTCATTATGGCTAAACAGTTCTATTTTTGTCTCATCAGACCAGAGGACATTTCTCCAAAAAGTATGATCTTTGTCCCCATGTGCAGTTGCAAACCGTAGTCTGGCTTTTTTATGGCGGTTTTGGAGCAGTGGCTTCTTCCTTGCTGAGCGGCCTTTCAGGTTATGTCGATATAGGACTCGTTTTACTGTGGATATAGATACTTCTGTACCTGTTTCCTCCAGTATCTTCACAAGGTCCTTTGCGGTTGTTCTGGGATTGATTTGCACTTTTCGCACCAAAGTACATTCATCTGTAGGAGACAGAATGCGTCTCCTTCCTGAGCAATATGATGGCTGCGTGGTCCCATGGTGTTTATACTTGCATACTATTGTTTGTACAGATGAACGTGGTACCTTCAGGCGTTTGGAAATTGCTCCCAAGGATGAACCAGACTTGTGGAGGTCTACCATTTTTTTTCTGAGGTCTTGGCTGATTTATTTTGATTTTCCCATGATGTCAAGCAAAGAGGCACTGAGTTTCAAGGTAGTCCTTGAAATAAATCCACAGGTAAACCTCCAATTGACTCAAATGATGTCAAGTAGCCTATCAGAAGCTTCTAAAGCCATGACATCATTTTCTGGAATTTTCCAAGCTGTTTAAAGGCACAGTCAACTTAGTGTATGTAAACTTCTGACCCACTGGAATTGTGATACAGTGAATTATAAGTGAAATAATCTGTCTGTAAACAATTGTTGGAAAAATTACTTGTGTCATGCACAAAGTAGATGTCGTAACCGACTTGCCAAAACTATAGTTTGTTAACAAGACATTTGTGGAGTGGTTGAAAAACAAGTTTTAATGACTCCAACCTAAGTGAATGTAAACTTCTGACTTCAACTGTATTTATTGTTGTTGTAAAAAAAAAAAGGATAGCTTGTTTTTTGTTAAATTTTATTACAACCAAACTTATTAGAATGATTCAGCTCCCTGGTTTTATGGTATTCGTTCTCTTTTTAGGCCTGATCAACAATGAATTGAATCTTGCTTATTGCCAATGTTTGGCATGTCCATGCTCAGCCATAATGTAATCTACAGTAGGCGTAGCCCATATATTAGTGTGAATGCCATTGAAGCCATGTAATTCCTTAGAACAATGTGGACTGCAAATGGGTTCAAGTTAACGTATTTAGCAAAGATAGTCTACGTTTTGTTATTTCATTTCTGTAAGCCATTTAACGGACTAACATTGGAATTGGAGTTGATTCCAAGGCAATACATAAAAGACTGTAAATACACAACTTGAAGCAACCACATCTATCGCAATGGAACACGTTCTGATTGGTCAATGAAGGGCCAAGCCTCGACACACCCACAACTTGTTTATTCATCAAAACCCAGCCCTTTCGCGCCAGAGCCAGCAAGTGCGCCAATAATTGTGATAGTGAAAATAGCAAAAATATTTCTGACACACCCCTGAAACTATAGCGCTACCGCCTGCGCTTAGATTTACGATTGCGTTAGGTTTGTTAAAATAGAGCCCCTCTTGTGTTACTATTTTAAACTCTGCATCGTTGAGAAGGGCTTGTAAGCAAGCATTTCACGGTAAAGTCTACACCAGCTGTGACAAATAAAATGTGATTTAATTTGATTTAGCACAGTTGAGTTTTTCATTCTTTAATAATAATAATAATAATAATAATAATAATACATTGCATTTAAAGTGCGCTTTTCACAGAAAAACAATCTCAAAGTGCTAGAAAAAATACAAAAAAAGGACACAACTAGACAGGCCCACTGAGACAAAACACACAGCTGACGCTACAAGGGACGAGGACAACAAGGAACACAGCTATCAACAGAAGGCCTTCCCAAAGAGAAAGGTTTTTAGGCCCGTTTTAAAGGAGCCCAGAGTCGATGGTGCCTTCAGGTTGTCCGGGAGGGCATTCCAGAGGCTAGGGGCAGTCGAGCTGAAAGCCTAATACCCCATGGAGTGGAGCTTGATCCTGGGGGCGTGGAGGAGCAGGCAAGTACTCGACCTGAGGTTGCCGATTGGGTTATGGAAAGAAGAGAGCAGTTCTTTGAGGTTTGGAGGTGCATTGCCAGGGATGCACTGGAATGTTAGTAGGAAATTTGACATCTTCAACATCTCCATTCGATCCAGGGAGGTTTAAATCTCAGCCCCCAGACCCTCAGGGAGGAGAAAGCTCAGCCCCCAGCGCCACACACTGGGGAGGGACAGAGGAACGGCAGTATGGAGATTCATAACAGACCAACCAACCGTATTGGTGAGGAGAGAAAAGTAGACAGATATTTAAAAGGGGTGCATGTAGTGCATTGAAAGAGTTTGAGACAGTGTTCATGTTAGGGTATTTTTGTGTTATTCTGTGTATTGTTATCTATTCTACCCCATCAGCTAGACTTGGAGGTAGAGGGTAGGCCAAATAGAGGGGAGGAAGGGGAAGGGATTGTGTTTACAAACAGATCAATCACATCCATTTAAAGGTCCAATGCAGCCATGTTTATTTCAATATCAAATCATTTCTGGGTAACAATTAAGTACCATACTCCTGAGTGGCACAGTGGTCTAAGGCACTGCATCGCAGTGCTAACTGTGCCACTAGAGATCCTGGTTCGAATCCAGGCTCTGTCGCAGCCGGCCGCGACCGGGAGACTCATGGGCGGCGCACAATTGGCCAGTGTAGGGGGGGAATGGCCGGCAGGGATGTAGCTCAGTTGATAGAGCATGGCGTTTGCAACGCCAGGTTTGTGGGTTCGCTTCCCACGGGAGGCCAGTATAAAAAATAAAAAATAAAAATATGTATTCACTAACTGTAAGTCGCTCTGGATAAGAGCGTCTGCTAAATGACGCGTAAAATGTAAATACTGTAATTGTTTTCAATCAAAATGGTCAAAATGAAATAAAAAGAAAGAAAGAAATTTCTCAAGCAATTATTTTGCTAGGACTGTCTGGGAGTGGTCTGAGTGAGGGGCCTAATTGGAGGAGCCTAATGGGAGGGATTTGTAACCAGAAAACTAGCTGTTATTAACGTAGAACTCTCTTTGTTACTGGTCTATTAACTTATACCACCTGGTGATGTTGCCATGTGGTCCAAAACCCCACCCATGCAAAACAAGCTGAAATTTCAGGTCTTTTGAAACAGCTCTTACACAAAAAATGTCACAGTAATATTCCAACCTTATTGTGTTGAAATATATATAAAACACAGGAAAATCATGTTTTTGACTGCACTGCCCCTTTAACGTGTTTCACACCTGCACCTCAACAATCTCAATAGCTCTAGTATTATTATTAAACCCATGTAGTATTGTCAGAGCTCTATAGAGAATTGGTGTCGGATTTATGTTGTGAAACTTCACATTCTCATCAACATAAACCACTCAAATTGATTGCAAATGTATTTCCTGTTTGAATTACACTTAACACTGTCTGATTCCTTTCAATTCGAACATCATTCCACAGACAATGGAAAAATTTATTGAATTTTCATTAGATCAACACAAACAGTCAAAATATTTTTTCATTACACTAGAGACTGCTGTGAAACAGTAGTTGAATGTGTCCATTTAGGCAGCTATCTGTGCATGTATGTTTGTGTGTGTGAATGCTGACCATATTGTAACTCGACAGAGACGCGTCGTTCTCTGAAGCTCCTCATCCTAAATCCTAAAATAAACTTAAGTGCACAGCATTTCCAACCCCACAGCCAGAGGACAGATGCAGTTATAAGTGAGGCTAAAAAGAGTCATGGCCATTTCATCAACCCAGTAGCCTGGTGCTGCAACTCGTCCTTCCTTCCTTCAGCCTCTCTCTTCTCTTCCTCTTATTTTCAGCCACTTCAGTCCAGCTCAACATCTCATTTTCACCCCACAGAGGCCCAGAGCTTTAGCCCAGATCAATGTGTCTCTCCCCGGACATAAAATGTTAGCTGAGGTTAGTATCAATGTGTTATGCTCCACAGCTTCACTGGCTTCATTTGTCCAACCCTCCCTGGGCGAAAGGGAGGGAGAGGGTGAGATAGGGGTGAGAGGAGCTGAAGGGACATATGTTTGCTTGTTTTTATTTATTTATTTATTTATTTTGCTTTGTGTATTAGAGAGAGCTACATTATATGGATATGAGAGTGTGTTTGTGGATTGACAAGCAATTTTGAAAATAATTGGCTAGAAAAAAATGACTGACTGCGTGTCCCTTGGAAGACTGTGTTTATTTGATTATTTATTCAAAAATGTGTATACAGTTTTTCTTAGGGCTTCTCATCATAAATCCTATAATAGACACTGTTCGCAAAAGGCCATGTTGTGCATATCTGTATAAATAATATAATTTAATTGAGAAAATTGTAATTCAGGTATTTTTCTGGTTATTTACAGAGCTCTTTATCAGAGGGTGACAGGTGTGTGAGAGTGACCTTGAACTCAGAGGAGAATATAATTGGGAAACATCTGGATACCCAAACTCTTTACCAATGGGAATGTCCTTGGGACCAGTTTATGCTGTTAACAGGCTATGCACAGATTCATTCCCAAAGTCTGTGTGTGTGTGTGTGTGTGTGTGTGTGTGTGTGTGTGTGTGTGTGTGTGTGTGTGTGTGTGTGTGTGTGTGTGTGTGTGTGTGTGTGTGTGTGTGTGTGTGTGTGTGTGTGTGTGTGTGTGTGTGTGTGTGTGTGTGTGTGTGTGTGTGTGTGTGTGTGTGTGTGTCGCGTGTGTGTGTATGAGTGCATGCGTTTGTTTGAGAGAGAGAAAAATAAAGAGTGAGAGAGAAAAATAGAAATAGAGAGTGATTGAACGATATAGCAATGGCTATTATATTTATCTGTATTCTGCTTGCCTTCCTTTCACCCCAACCTTCATTCATTCTTTCTCATCTTTTTAGTTACTACTGAGCTGGCTGCTTTTATAGCTTCTATAAAGAACAAAGCCGTTTTAAGTTAGTAGACAAAGCATTTGCAAGCATTTTTATGCAAATTTGCTACCATAACAATCCTTTGTTCGATAATAAAATAATAAATGTGTGTCTGGTAAACCTCATGTCTACTTGAGCTAGGCTATTTACTTTACAATACCATTACATTGACAGGTCTAGTGGGAGTCCCAACTATCCGAAAATGGAGTGCATCGCTCACAAGGGCACAGATTATTCCAGGTCCTCCGGATAGTGCTGAATCAGGGGACTTGTTTAAAGATTGATGTGGTCAATATTGTCATCCCATTTGATGTCTCAATATATCTCAATTTATGATTTATGAAGAACATTTGGATCATTTGCTATGTAGTTGTCATCACAGATCTCAATGATTTAATGTGGTGTGTGTGGAGAATGGATTCAATACATTTGAGCACTGAATGAAACGTGGGTGGACCTTTAAATTAAACTGATGCTTTCAGTGGTGCTTTCCACACCAATATCCCATGTATTATTCCAATTGAATGTGCTGTGATAAGCACAGATGAAAACTGCCATATTGTTAACTGCCATACATGTTAAAATTCATAATATTTATTTGTGCAGTCATCTGGATAAAATCACTATGTGAGTATGTTAATAGTGTTTTGATGAAGTTGCAAAAGTAACCATATGTTTTGATTGCATCCTAATGGAATAGATGAAAATACTGTGAAGATGTGTCTCCAAAATATACAGAGATTAATAAAAAATAATGACACATGAATCCCGGGACTACATGATCAATTATCAATGTATTATAGACAAATAACAATACAAAACACAAACCATCCAAACCACAAGAGCAGTTTTTACAATGCAGAGAACTGCCAGCAAGAGAGACCAGATTACACAACATTGCTGACTGAAGATAAACTGTATGCTGTACATAAATGTATTTCTTTTTAAAATCACAACACAACATCACGCGTTTTACAGTGTCCATGCTGCAAACTGGCTACCAGGCACCACTCCCTTTTATGGTGGAAACTGTACAGCAGAGATAGTAGATGAAAGTGCAAGAGGGAAAGATCATTATTTCAGGTACATTCTTTGAAACGTACTGTAGTTGTAGTGTTACCAAAGAAGAAGAGTGTAGCTCCACATTAATCGCTCCATAGTAAAATACATTGATTGGAACAAACAATAAATCTGAACAAAACAAACTACGTTATTACAAAACAGCTCTACTGGCAGACACAATTTAAATGGTACATAAGTATGAATTGAAAACAGGTCTGAAACGTACATTGAAAAACATTCATTTCACATGGCACCGCACAATCAATTTCAAGCATTTTTACAGCATCCAAAAAGGGACATAGATGGAGTTTCATCAGTATAAAATAAATAAACAACAATGAACTGCCTATTTTTTTCTTAACTTCAATCAATTCTTGTTCCTTTTATGCTTTTTGTTTCTGTTTTTTTTTTTACACTGTGCCCATGCTTTATGGCTGTACCATGACTCACCAGCCTCCCTCAAATCTCCCAGGTACAACACTTTGGCATTGATGAATCCTCTAATCTTTGCTCTGTGGGATTTGCTTGGGGTGATCCATTAGGGCAAAATGCTACCATCAGCCTCTGCTGTTGCGGATGTCAACATAATGTTTGGTCTGGTCATGTCAGGCCCCTGACCTAGAGACAACCATCAACCACCCAGGCGTCTGAGTCATCAAAGATCTTTCTCACTATGGGCTCTGGACCTTTCAACCGTTTTTGATTGAATCCACACCACAGTAGTCCATTACAGGTAGAACAACATGATGTTTAACCATGCTGCATTTTTTTACACTAGCCCCTGCGGAACGTTCCATATCGGGTGAACCTTTTAGCCATTAAGGTTACTACGAACTCAAATGGCATTGAGCAATCAAACAAATGACAGATCCGGCGTGTCATTGCTTTGCTATCTGTCCTTTTCATCATCTGTAACCTTTAAAGTAACTTCTTCCCCACCACATCTCTATTTCCCTGACAGACAGGTTTCAATTGAAAGCAATGTGTGATATTTACACCCTTAGAGCAGAGATGGTTTTGATACGCTGCCTCCTTTGAATTCTGCCTTTGAAATGTGGTCAGTGCACATTCTCTCTGTGGTCCTCTGTAGCTCAGCTGGTAGAGCACGGCGCTTGTAACGCCAAGGTAGTGGGTTCGATCCCCGGGACCACCCATACACAAAAATGTATGCACGCATGACTGTAAGTCGCTTTGGATAAAAGCGTCTGCTAAATGGCATATTATTATATTATTATTAAAACATGCAAAGTAGCAGGATGGATCAAACAACTTAGCCCAGACAGTTTGACTCCTCCTGTAGAGTGAGCTTATCTTTTAAACACACTCATGCGCATGTACATGCACACACGCACATGCACACACGCACACACTGAGTACCTGGCCTAGACCTTTCCAGATAAAAAGAGGGATAACATCTTTCCCTTGTTATATTTCTCTTGTAGGAAAACACTTTACAGAGATGGCAACTGTTGCTCAGTATGTGAAAGTAGTGTGATTATTACCTTGCAAATTAAATGCTTATGTCACACAATGTTAAGGACTGATTTGAACAATGCCTATAATTAGGTGCTTTGTGCTAAGATGGCTACACGGAGAGGGGAGAATATATTTTCCCCATGCTAGATGAAGAAATGAAGCATTCCTTCTTCTATTAACAACACATTTTTGGTATTTAATGTTTGTCATTGTACCGCTCAAATATTAAATAAATTCCTCTGCAGAAAATGAGTTATAGAATAGAATCAGAAGTATGCTGTTGGAGACCATTTTGAATTCACAAACTAGAGCTTAAGGATAAGAATATCCTTTCAGATAATCATTGTTGCCTGCATGGAGTTACTAAGGGCAACCCTGCCTGACAGAGAGGGGTCCTCGAATGACATCCTCTTGGCGCTGGGCAGGAACTGGTCACTGGGTGTGGGCGTGGTCAGCTCGTCCATCTCAGTAGTGAAGTGGTCAGGGCTCTCTCCATTGGTCGTGTCCTTGATGACGCTGTAGGTCAGGGCCACGCTGTAGGACGCTGGCTTCTCCACTCGCTGCGGACCGCAGTGACACAGCTTCTTGAAGGAGGTGCGAAACTTCTGAGACATGGCGTTGTAGATGACAGGGTTGACAGCGCTGTTCAGGTAGATGCAGATGCGGCAGAAGAGCAGGAACCAGAGGTCCAGGTAAGCCTTGTCCAGGAAGGAGTTGACCACCACCAGCGTCCGGTAGGGCATCCAGAGGAGGGCAAAGAGCACCACCACCACAGCTAACATCTTAGTCACCTGACAACAACACATGGAAGAAAATCAAGAGCCATTTTCATCAAAAGACATAGGGAAAAATTGATTTCAGCTTGACTCCTGTAAAAAATTTGTGAAAAATGTTATGTTCCTGCTATGCAAAGAAAAGTGGTTGAAATGGGTTGGTGAGCACCCTCTTACAATTAATATCGACCACAGACTGAAGAGACTGACAAAACAGCATCTGTAAAACTAAACCAACAGCCCCTAGAGAGCAATATAATTGCAAATATAATTATGATGTGATAATGTTTATATTAAAATCCAAATGCAATTAGATGCTATCATCCATTGTGAGGTCTCACACCAGTGATGTGTCTCTTATTGGATAAGGCCAGGGAGCAACTATCATCATTGTTGAGGGAAGATTCCTGATCGCTCTCCTTATTCAATTTTGACCTTTTGAGGTAATTCAATCAGGCCCTGGTAAGTGGTATGGATTACACTGGTTTCCATTCAACGCTAGGCCAGTTAGAGACGTGTGTGTTATGTCAGAGCCTTATCTTGACTTGTTTTGCTAAATGACCTAGCAGTGAGCACAGATCCATCATCTGTCTTTATTGTCTATGCCACTGAGACAGAAAGAGCTCAAGGCTGGCTTGGTCCATGTCCAGACAAGGCTGAGGATGCGTGACCAAGGTAACCTAAAAAAACTAAGATGTCTTGATTGCGTATGTCTTCACACCCCAGAGTTAATACTTGGTGGAAGCACCTTTGGCAGCCATTACAGCTGTGAATAATGTTTTATAAGATTCTACCAACTTCGCACAACTCTTCAGGTAACATACATGTATATTCATTGTTTTTGTTAAAATTGCTTAAGCTCAGTAAATTTTGTTGGCAGTCATTGATGGACAGCAATATTCAAACATTGTCTCTGATTTTCAAGCAAATGTCGTTCAGGACTGAGATTGGACCACTCAGGAACACTTAACATCTCTTGGAAAGCCATTCTGGTGTGTCTTTGGCATTTAAATGTGTGTAATTGTCCCGCTGAAAAAATTGAAGACTGAGGCAGTTTTCCTCTGACTTTTTACCTGGGCTTTGCTACTTTCATTTTGATCAGGGGTGAAAGTACTATAGATTTAACTTCTTACAGATAGAATTACATATAGAATCCCTATTCATTAAATAGGATCTCTGTGGACCTAATAGTAAAAATGTGTCATTTAACTTTTCAAATATATTACCTTTTAATCTAAGTAACAGAAGAAAAAAATTCCCCATCAAAATCTGTCCGTTTTTTTGCATGGGCTGCGTCTCAATCCACCACACCAGCCTATGTCGACCTTCCTCATCTGCGGTGGAAGGTGACCGAGCTACAGCGGTGTTTGTCGGACCATGAGACATCCCGAAAATCGGTCTTCTCTCGAAACGTCTGTAGCATCCCAACAGTTTGGCAATTGTTTGACAATCAGATGAAAAAATAATGACTGGTTATGTTAATGCAACATTAACCTCTACAAGTCTAAGCCATTGCATTGGGCTTAGACTTTTAGAGGTTAATGTGGCATTAACATAACCAGTCATGATTGTTTTCATCTGATTGTCAAACAATTACTTCAAAGGGCTCCTGTAAGCCTGGCTACCTGCGCACATTCGTCCACTCTAAAATAATTCCCACATCCATACAGTGCACTGTGCACCGGCCATTTGATAAATAGAAAGAGACATTTACATTTACATTTACATTTACGTCATTTAGCAGACGTTCTTATCCAGAGCGACTTAAAAATTGGTGCATTCACCTTATAGCCAGTGGGATAACCACTTTACAATATGTTTTTTTTCTTTCTTTGGGGTGGGGTAAGGGGGGGTAGAAGGATTACTTTATCCTATCCCAGGTATTCCTTAAAGACATATATTACAAAACACCAAAAAGTGTAAGGAATTACATTCTGTGATTGTGATTCATTAGGCCTACACTTGTAACCTGAAGATGCGCTCACCGTCCACGCGCGTCTCGTTCTCAGCCACTCATCTCTGCCTTCACAAAATGTCACTGTCATCGTCGAACCACATCACATTTTGGAGCGTATTCCACAAGTTTTTAGTCCGTTCACTAATTTGTCATGAGGGTGACATGCATTAATGATAAATAATAGTGTAATAGCAGGTTTCTTGGCATCTTTGTTTTAAATATTGTGTTGGCTCATGTTCAACCGGTATGGAGTACACGTACCCCAATATTTATTTTGCCGGTACTCCGTCTCCAGTCCCCGCTGGTGACAAGCATTCCCATAACATGATGTTGGCACCACAATACCTGAAAATCCACTCTTTATAGGGGAGCTCTCCCTTTCATCAGATGAACTCTCACCCCTCCCATTCGCATGCTCAGTCTCAGGTGCAGTGTAGGCTCTATATGTGTTACAAACTACATTATTCAGTGACGTGTGCTGTCAGCATAGTGGTGAGGCTTTATGAGTCTATATTAATACGGTTTGTTGCATGTTGACTTGCTCCTGCTGCACACTGTAACCTACTTACAATGATTACCCACTGTTTGAATCAACGTTGTTTCCACGTCATTTCAATGAAATTACCATGAACCAATGTAGAATAGACGTTGACTTGACGTCTGTGTTCTCTAGGATGTTACCATACACTTTTAGAAAAAAAGGTGCTATCTAGAACCTAAAAGGGTTATTCATTCAGTTGTCCCATTTTTATAAGAGTGTACAGTATATGCTTGGATTGAACACCCCAACTTCACCAGGTGCACGCCATATCATACCAGTGCAATTATGAAACTGTTGAATTCATTATCTAATTATACTGGAGGTTTTTTAATCATTAATTTGTTTCTCCTCACTTTATTCCCGAGGCGCGCACACACACACACACACACACACACACACACACACACACAAACACACTGTAGTTATTATGCTGTAGATACACTGTTACAAGATAACAAACTTTAAAACAGTAGAGTGGCTACTTACCTGCCTGCGAGAGCGGGCAGTTGTGCTAAATGATGAATTGTTGGTGCTCATCGTCCTATTTCCTTGGCATGATTCTTTTTTCCACTTTTTAGTATTTTCCTTGGGGTCTGCTGGCAAGGGGTTGAGGAAAAGAATTCTAGCGATAAATCCATACAGAACAGTGGCTAGCACGAGGGGCACCACATAGAACACGGCAAAGTCAGTGAAGTAGATTGGCAGGTAAAGATTTCTGGACACTTTGTATTCGCATGACAACATGGTAATATTGTCGTAAATCAACTCGTTCATGTCAGAGAGATAAATCCACATGACGCAGTAGAGCGAGGTAAAAGCCCAAACGACCACTATGATTTTCTTTGCTCTTGACAGAGTGCACATAAACTGCGCTTTTATGGGGTGGCAGATAGCTATGTACCGCTCAATGGTGAAAGCGGTGATGGAACATGAAGACGCGTTGATGCCCAAGTACTGGAAATAAGTAATGCTAAGGCACCCGACGTATCCGTACACCCAGCCTCCTCCATACAAACTCTCTGTAATATTCGGAAGTCCCGCCGCGGTCAGAACCATCAGGTCGGCCACCGCCAAACTCACCAGGTAACAGTTGGTGGGTGTCCGCATGTGTTTGGTTGTAAGAACAACTAGTATCACCATAACGTTTCCAACTATTCCGATCCCACAGATGAGGATCACAAATAATATGCTGACCACTTTGTATTCCATGCTATAATCAGTCCATGGACCAAGTGTCTGGTTATCTGGAATTGAAGTAACATTCTCCATGGTTTAGTTCTGTCCACTTCACTTGGAGGAGTAATTCATTTCAGACATAGACTTTACATTTAAAATAAATGCAAGGTTCCAGCCTCAAGACTACACCCTTAAAAAGTATATTAGTTCCAAAACCAAGTCATTCTTCAATAAAGTATTTGTTTTTTTACTTATCCAAAATAGAAAGTAAACTAATTTCATGAGGTTATGAAAGAAATATATTATATGCAATCGATCAAAATATATTCGATTAATACGAAGACCAGGTTTGGATTTTAGTCCTGTTTACCCATTTTTTAGTCCTCTTTATGCACGAAGTTAGGCAAACTGAGAGTAAAAGCAAAAAGGTAGAGTAAAGAGGTCTGACATGGCGCACTCTGCTCCAGTCTGAGAAGACAGCCTTGTCATTACGCACAGAGCTCTAAATAGCGTTTTGACTGTGGCTCCACTCTCTACCAGCTGTTCTGGTAGTGTGGTTGTAGCCAACAGAAGAGCAGTGTATGCGTGCATGATAGAGCAAGGACTTCAATTTTAGCAATGGACTTAAAACATGTACAATGTAAAAATGTACTCTTTAAATAAACCTAAAACAATAAATGAGTTAGGGTTTCTCAATTTTAGAAAACTACATTTGTTGAGATCAAATATATTATTCAATGCCAACTGTTATATTTGATTATTACCAAACCTATATTTCAAGTTGTAAATCTGTAAAATACTACTGAAATTTGACTTTTCAGATATATTGGCTATCTGAAAGTCTTGCTTGGACATCATGACATCACACATGTTCAGCGTCTTTCTCTTACTTGCAGTGACCTCCCAGCTAGCACATAACGTTCTGAGAACCATATGTTTCATAGAGCCTGGTGAGAGAGTGGTTGTCCTATGGTTATTTGGCATAAAACCTTCCCACAACTTTCTGGGAACGGTACACGATAGTTGCTTGGCTCAGCACGTTTAAGGAACTTGACAAAAAAAGAAAGAGTAAAGTCATTTCATTACTTTAACATAACTTTTCATAAAAGTTAAAACATAGTTACATTTAATTCAAATGTTGGCAATGTTCACCAACTGGTTTGACATTGGGAATGTTCTTCTGTGGGAATTTCAGAACTTCAACATAAACATTTCCTGATGGTTCTATTTAAAGTCAAGTTCTCAGAACATTCAGATAAAAACAATTTTATTTCACCCTTATTTTACCAGGTAAGTTGACATTCTCATTTACAGAAACGACCTGGGGAATAGTTACAGGGGAGATGCATGAGCAAATTGGAAGCTGGGGATGGTTAGGTGGTAGGTGGCCATGATGGTATGAAGGCCAGATTGGGAATTTAGCCAGGACACTGGGGTTAACACCCCTACTCTGACAATAAGTGCCATGGGATCTTTAGTGACCATAGAGAGTCAGGACACCCATTTAACCTCCCATCCAAAAGACAGCACCCTGGGATATTTTTTCTTAGACCAGAGGAAATAGTGCATCCTACTGGCCCTCCAACACCACTTCCAGCAGCATTTGGTCTCCCATCCAGGACCAACCCTGCTTAGCTTCAGAGGCAAGCCAGCAGTGGGATGCAGGGCGGTGTGCTGCTGGCCCTATCTATATTTTTCAACACTGAATTTACTTTTGCCCTCTGGTTAAACCTAAAAAATAACATAGATACAAACTAATATACACTGCTCAAAAAAATAAAGGGAACACTAAAATAACACATCCTAGATCTGAATGAATGAAATAATCTTATTAAATACTTTTTTCTTAAATAGTTGAATGTGCTGACAACAAAATCACACAAGAATGATCAATGGAAATCAAATTTATCAACCCATGGAGGTCTGGATTTGGAGTCACCCTCAAAATTAAAGTGGAAAACCACACTACAGGTTGATCCAACTTTGATGTAATGTCCTTAAAACAAGTCAAAATGAGGCTCAGTAGTGTGTGTGGCCTCCACGTGCCTGTATGACCTCCCTACAACGCCTGGGCATGCTCCTGATGAGGTGGCGGATGGTCTCCTGAGGGATCTCCTCCCAGACCTGGACTAAAGCATCCGCCAACTCCTGGACAGTCTGTGGTGCAACGTGGCGTTGGTGGATGGAGCGAGACATGATGTCCCAGATGTGCTCAATTGGATTCAGGTCTGGGGAACGGGCGGGCCAGTCCATAGCATCAATGCCTTCCTCTTGCAGGAACTGCTGACACCTCCAGCCACATGAGGTCTAGCATTGTCTTGCATTAGGAGGAACCCAGGGCCAACCGCACCAGCATATGGTCTCCCAAGGGGTCTGAGGATCTCATCTCGGTACCTAATGGCAGTCAGGCTACCTCTGGCGAGCACATGGAGGGCTGTGCGGCCCCCCAAAGAAATGCCACCCCACACCATGACTGACCCACTGCCAAACCGGTCATGCTAGAGGATGTTGCAGGCAGCAGAACGTTCTCCACGGCGTCTCCAGACTCTGTCACATCTGTCACGTGCTCAGTGTGAACCTGCTTTCATCTGTGAAGAGCACAGGGCGCCAGTGGCGAATTTGCCAATCTTGGTGTTCTCTGGCAAATGCCAAACGTCCTGCACGGTGTTGGGCTGTAAGCACAACCCACACCTGTGGACGTCGGGCCCTCATACCACCCTCATGGAGTCTGTTTCTGACCGTTTGAGCAGACACATGCACATTTGTGGCCTGCTGGAGGTCATTTTGCAGGGCTCTGGCAGTGCTCCTCCTGCTCCTCCTTGCACAAAGGCGGAGGTAGAAGTCCTGCTGCTGGGTTGTTGCCCTCCTACGGCCTCCTCCACGTCTCCTGATGTAATGGCCTGTCTCCTGGTAGCGCCTCCATGCTCTGGACACTACGCTGACAGACACAGCAAACCTTCTTGCCACAGCTCGCATTGATGTGCCATCCTGGATGAGCTGCACTACCTGAGCCACTTGTGTGGGTTGTAGACTCCGTCTCATGCTACCACTAGAGGGAAAGCACCGCCAGCATTCAAAAGTGACCAAAACATCAGCCAGGAAGCATAGAAACTGAGAAGTGGTCTGTGGTCACCACCTGCAAAGCAGTCCTTTATTGGGGGTGTCTTGCTAATTGCCTATAATTTCCACCTGTTGTCTATTCCATTTACACAACAGCATGTGAAATGTATTGTCAATCAGTGTTGCTTCCTAAGTGGACAATTTGATTTCACAGAAGTGTGATTGACTTGGAGTTACATTGTGTTGTTTAAGTGTTCCCTTTATTTTTTTGAGCAGTGTATATACAACCCATTTTTTCATGTTATACAAAGTAGATTTTTCACTTTGGAATAACCTACCCAAATTTCTTCAATTGGGTTACAAGCAATTCAATCCATTTCCTGTTAATCAAGATATTAAGTTGGTTCCATTGCATGAATAAATGACTCCAAACACTTTTTAACATAAGACTTTCACATTACCTGATTAGAATATTGTAACCAAATGGTGGCCATTTCATCAGTGGAAGCCTTTCCAGGCTTTTTAGTATCACAGTACTTATGCAGATATCATTTAAGAATCAGTGAACATATAATCATAAAAAAAAACAGAACACAATACCTGAAATGGCATTCACTCTCACAGGTGGCCAAAAATAACAAAGTGAAAGCCACGCCCCCATTAGGCTACGCTTCCAACTCTTCTGATATGCTACCGCCGCTTGTTACAGGTGTGGGTCGCAGTTCCGGAGCGACCCACTAGGTGTCATCCTCCGACAACCATAGGCACCTCCTCACTCACAGTCGGGACTAATTATCTGCCTATTGGTGTCACCTGTGGCTATCTGATTCACCTGTGTATTTATGCCCTCACTTCCCTGTGTTCCCTTGCCCAGTTTTCTCTGCTAGTTCCTTGATGTCAAGCAGTATGTATCAGTGTCGGATCACGTGACGGAGTTACAGGTACTCGAGAAGTGTTCTCCCTGTGTCATTGTGTTTTTCCAGTCAGAATTAGTATTTCGTATTGTTTGCTGTCAGCCTGTTTTTGGAGACCTATGTGCTCCTCATTTGTTTTCGTGTATAGTCTGTTGTTTTGTATCCTGGCTTTTGGACCACCAGTAAAGATCCTTGTTTCACCATCCTTGCCTACTGTCTATCCTGCACCGCACCTGGGTCACACCTCACCCCAACCCTTACAGCCGCTACATTGCATCCATCGCTATGCAATGCGAATGAAGTGTAAGCAATTTAGAAGCATCAATTACATTTAGAAAATCACATTATCTGTCAAATTCAATATTTGATTTCCGACAAATTGCACTGAATAGGTTGAACGAACCAATGTGTAATTTTGTATCAGAGCATGTAAATGTACTCATCAACCAATCATAAAAAGCACTTCAGATGAACAACAGTGTCATCCCACTTTTTACAGTGGAATTACCATATTGATATTGAGTGATTTCACTAATTTAACCAAGTCAATGAGGGTATATTTTTTTACAACATGCTGTTGGTCAACTATAACTAATCAAACACTAGTAGATCATTTCAATTGTTTTAAAAAACAGCTTACAGTAGACAGAAAATAGACTGTTAGTATTACATTGATTTACTCCTCCAGCTGGGGACACACCTCTTTAATGTACAATACCAGCTGAAATACCTCAAATTATGTCAATTAGCCTATCAGAAGCTTCTACAGCCATTACATCATTTTCTGGAATTTTCCAAGCTGTTTAAAGGCACAGTCAACTTAGTGTATGTAAACTTCTGACCCACTGGAATTGTGATACAGTGAGTTATAAGTGAAATTACTTGTGTCACGCACAAAGTAGATGTCCTAACCAACTTGCCAAAACTATAGTTTGCTAACAAGAAATGTGTGGAGTGGTTGAAAAACAAGTTTTAATGACTCCAACCTAAGTGTATGTAAACTTCCGACTTCAACTGTATGTAGAGTACATTGCTGTTCATATTGCTGTATGTCCAGCCTTTCCTGAATCTGTGTACTATATCATGCAGGGTAGTTTTACTCAGAGCTTATCAGGCAAGAAATAGCTTTGAAACTAACAATATATCCGTACTGTCAGCAAATGTAGAGTTTTGAAGAACGTTTTGAAGTAGGATTAGCAAAAAACTACATAGGGTAGAACGACTCGAGTTAGGGTGTGTTACGACTGATAGCATACCTATTAACAGAGACTCTTGATTTAAAATACATAAAAAAATTACTTGATAAAATATTGAATTTGGCCTTTACTACTATAGCCCATAGAAACACATTGAATAACACATTCATAAAGGGCAAAAAAGACTGTCAAAAAAGAAATCATAAGAAACAAGTTTTTGAAGGTTCTGTCCAATATCTAGGAGATATAGGAAAGCTCATATTTAACCCCTTTTTTGGGTAGGCACAAAACTACCTTCATACTGTAGTGTATTAAGAATTATGACTTTGCTAATGTTTTCAAGTGGAACCTGAGAGGATGTTTATTCAGTTTCAGAGGGAGTTGTTTTAGGGTGACACCCCATAGAACAGAGGGAGTGTGTGTTGTAGACAGGTGATTGGACAGTAGAGGGAGCCACCCATATTTTGGGGAATATTATAAGTACTGGGTTTGAACAAAGAACATTAGAGCAGACATATTATTTTGGGACTCTGCTCTCCGGATGCTCTAGACATCTGTAAACTTATGCTGAAATCTTGTGATATGAATAAAACGTATGATCAAAGCTCAGTATAAGCGGACTCCTTTGTTTAACAGCATAATTAGCAACATTGACTCGACACTACAATACTTCCACATTTTTTTTAAACCGGTACTGGTTACCACCATTGTATTCGTGAGAGTCTCCCCTTTCCATAGAGAGGTTATAATAGTTTGTAAGTCAAACCGTTCAGACGTCACAGACGTGTTCGTGTCATGCTCTAGCTCGGCAACCTTTCACCACAGATGCGGAATTGCAACATAGGAGAATGCGGTGGTTTGAGAGCTATCCAATGCAAAAAAAAACAGATATCTCTAGTTTAAACTGACAGATTTTGATGGGGATCTTTTTATTATGTTACTGAGATTGACGCACCAGTTCATCAATCAACTCTAGGGGTTTTTAAGCACAAGGAGTTTGTAACATATTCCACGAATTGGATTTGTAACATATCACACAAATTGCAAAATTCGCATGATAGCCTATCATACGAATTGCAAAATTCGTAACATATGACACAAAATGGATAGCACATAATTGGATGAAATAGTACACAGAAAACAGGAACCCCTTTTGGCTTGTGTGCACCACTTTCAAAATGACTGGCTGAAGTTATATAAAAGTTAACTCATCTATGAAAAAAAAAATAATAATAATAATAAAGGATTGAACTGCATGCATGATCAGAAGAATAGCTAAATATTTACCGGGAAAGATTCTTAAGCAAACAACCCAAGCATTAATTGGGAGTCAGGTGAACTACTGTTCTGTGGTCTGGGGAAATGCATCAGAAAGTGTAATTAGGAGGCTGCAGATTGCACAGAACAAAGCAGCAAGGATTGTTTAAAGGTGGAGATATGGTTCTTATGTTGTAGTCATGCACAATGCTCTTGGTTGGTCATCAATTAACAAGATAATTGAAAAAAAACATGCTCATTTTATTTCACAATGTACACCATTTAAAACGGCCAAACTCCATTCAAACAGTATTCAGTTGGCAAGAAACAGACATTCAGTAAATACTAGAAATAGATTGTCCACCATCTATGTGTTATCCAGACAGAAAAGAGAAATAGGCAAAATAACATTTTGATTCAGAGCAATAAAGAAATTGAATAATTTATCTGAGCAAACCAGAAACATTTCAAGATATAAATTCAAACAATACTATAGAACAATTTAAATATAATACCTCGGAAGGTTGTGCAGGACTATGATAGATGAAGGAATCAATCTATCTTTTCAGACTGTTAGAGTATTTATCTGGTCAATATGTCAGTGTATTATGTCTGTTTGTAACAGTGTGTTGTTATATGTGAAAATGTGATCGTATTATAAATTGTATTTTAATGTTTAAGGACTCTTGGAAGATTAGTCCAAATGAGGACTAAAAGAGGTCCTAATATAATCAAACAGTGCATCTGTGTTGAATGGCTGAAACAGTGAACGCTGATAATGCATCAATTAATTAACAGTCTTGTCTGCTGTGACCCATCTGCTCCTGTGTGTCATTCATTACTTTATTGTCATGGCTCTATCGACCCATACCGTCTCAGTAGTGTGATAAATATTTAGGTGTAGCAGAATATCAGAATATCATCACAATGTGACAGAAGTATATCCGTCCTCACAGGCAGAGTTCAGGAGATTAAGATCACACATTTTTCAAAGTACAGATGGAGAGAGAAGTGTAATTACAATTGGACACCCTAAGCACAATACCTTCACTATAAGGGTTCAAGATTACCTCAGTCTAATCTGTTATCGATACAGATTGAAGGGTTGATTTGGGGCCTCGAATCCCAAGGCTGATGTGATAAATCTCTGGGTTGACGTCAACCAAAGGGTTGCTGTCATCAATATGTCAGGTTACTGCTGTCGTGCCCTGGAGCAAGGTAATTGTTGTTTCCAGTCTGTCGTGGGTGGTGTGTTGGGTGCTGTTACAGCAAAAATGACAATTAATGTGAAAACAATAAAAAAATATATCCCATTCTAGAACCTCACTGTGATTGTAAGAGAATAGTTATAGTTCATATATTATTAGAAACTGGGTGGTTCGAGCCCTGAATACTGATTGGCTGACAGCCGTGGTATACCACGGGCATGACAAAACATTAATTCTTAATGCTCTAATTACGTTGGTAACCAGTTTATAATAGCAATAAGGCACCTCGGGGTTGCGTCGTGCATAAGAACAGCCCTTAGCCGTGGTATATTGGCCATATACCACACCCCCTCGGGCATTATTGCTTAAATATACCACACCACCTAAATAATGATCATGGACACCACTTACAAAACAAATGTGACTTGATCAAGTGTTCTCATGATCACATGGGCGTGATTCTGCAGGTACTCACCCAAGTATTATTACAATGGGCTTTCACTGCCATCTTGTGGACAAATTGCAAATAGAAGGACTTGGGGAAACGCACCCACCACAATTGTGTGCTTTCGTTTTGGTCAAGGAATACCTAAAGAGATATGAAAAACAATCTGGAATCAGGACTCTTAACAGACCCAGTCATACTCAAGGGGGCTAAAGCAGACACATTGTTATACGGTCTTGTGTTAGGATATACACTGAGTGTACAAAATATTAAGAACACCTTCCTAATACTGGGTTGCACCTCCACCCCCCCACACGTTTTCCCTCAGAACAACCTTAATTCGTCAGGGCATGGACTGAATGAAGGGGATAAGACAGGTTAAAGTAATATTTTTTAGCTGGGTTTTTCATGCTCAACAGTTTCCCTCGTGTATCAAGAATGGTACACCACCCAAAGGACATCCAGCCAACTTGGAGTCAACATGGGCCAGCATCCCTGTGGAATGCTTTCGACACCTTGTAGTCCATGCCACAAAGAATTGAGGCTGTTCTGAGGGCAAAAGGGGTACAACACAATATTAGGAAGGTGTTCCTAATGTTTTGTACAGTCAGTGTATTTTCAAAAATAGTCAAACTGTCAATTGAATCCCCAAACTGTTTGGGTATGAAGTCAACTGCACTCTTGCGAAATGGTAATGTTATTATAGAGGAAGAGGTAAAAAATGCTTTTGTTCCCTTTGTTTTTCACCATTTGGACAAGTTTCTACTGTTATCACCAAACATATTTGAATTTCTGAACTGCTGCATTCTCTCAGGAGGGGGGTATTCCTTTAGGCTAAATAATCTCCTGCGTGTTTTTGCTGAGCGAGTAGTCTGAAATATAATTAAAATGTTGGGGTCATAGTTGACTGGCTGTGATGGATTGTCATTCATCTTAAACTGAAACGTGAATGTGTATCTGACTAAGGTATTGCAGGGTTGTCAGGTAGGAGTCCATGAATTTATGAATATCTATTTCATAAAAGCTTTGACTGTGATGTAATTATATTTTATGCTAATTCCATGAATTATGTATTACAATGGATTTTGTGAGAACATTCATTTTCTAATAAAAATGTCAAGCTAAACTTCACAACAAAAAAATATAGGTTTGTTTTATATTCGCCGTGGTTACTTCTTAAGGTTTGGCATGTTTTGTCTCCAAAAATGAATGACATTTGGCCTGAAGTCAAGCTTATTTCATTTGACTAATGAACAAAACCTATCCCTGCTTCAAACCTGTGTGTTTTCCATAATAAACAGCTTTCCTGCACAACTATGCTCTGCATACAAAAACACCAAAGAGCTGTTTATATGACACTAACACTAAATCCCCATAACATGGTTTGATCACGATAATAGCAAATATTACTCACTCTAAAACAAGATTTGCAACTGTATGCTGTAATAGTGTTATAATTAGATACAGTAAAATTGTCTAAATGTCACGAAGAGATAGGACTAATATTTCAGTTGCACAGACATTTAGGGGCAAGTCATAGAATTGCACGTAAAAGCTATCAGATAAATTAGTATGCAAAGCAAGCCACGCTATGGTAGAGGCCTTAGATGATAGCATTAAAATATTTATAATGTAGAGAGTGTGGGTAGATGGAAAATAATAATCAATTATCCCTGCCTAGAAGTTTAATCGAATGAGCAGCAGGAGTTAATGATTGTTGCAAAAAATATTTTTATTATCTCTTTATCTTTTCATTAAAAGATGAATGTCTTCTTTAAACTGCCAATCTGGGGACACACACACACACACACACACACACACACACACACACACACAGCCTTGCCTTCCTGTTTTTGCTTCCATCTTTTGAGGTGTATTCCTTCTGAAAGGCATAAAAAAAAGCTGGTTGATATTCAGAGGAGAGAAAACAGCACTACATTATGAGAAGTTACAACATAACCCATAGTATCCATGTCAGGGCAAGACCTTGTTCCAATTTGGAAGACCATTCAATGAACCTTCAGTGCCAACTACTGAATATTTACTGACCCTGTCTAACTGTTATCAACCTCCACATCCCCACTCGGACGCCCAACCTTTTAGTCCTGTCTTTCACTTCTCTCTACTACTCCAATCGACACCAATCGACAGAGTAGGAGAAAGGACGATTGTCCACAGGATGGGCAGTACATGTGTATATTTCTGTACTGTTAGAAGGAAAGGTGACCATGGCTAGTTGCTGTGTATTAACACGGTCTGCATGATGGGCCCTGTGTAGCTCAGTTGGTAGAGCATGGCGCTTGCAACGCCAGGGTTGTGGGTTAGATTCCCACGGGGGGCCAGTATGAAAAAAAATATGTATGCACTCACTAACTGTAAGTCGCTCTGGATAAGAGCGTCTGCTAAATGACAAAAATGTAAATGTACTCCCTTTCTCTCTATTATACTCCCTCTTTTTATTTCTCTAATAGAGTCCCTGAACCATTTTATTTTCTCGTAATGCTCTAGCCACCCTGCCTTGTCCTCCTCTCAAATGCAGCTAGGGTTTGCGTGCCAACTCTCCAAAACAATCTCTAAGGCATACGCCACTGAGCGACCTGCTTATTAATAATCCACCAAGCTATGGCCTTTAGATGCCCAGGGGCTGATGCTTGATCATATTTCCTTCCGTACACTGGAAATTGCTCATCAATGTCATTGAAATAAGTAAAAATATATTAATCTAATCATATACAGTGCCTTGCGAAAGTATTCGTATTCACCCCCCTTGGCATTTTTCCTATTTTGTTGCCTTACAACCTGGAATTAAAATTGATTTTTTTGGGGTTTGTATCATTTTATTTACACAACATGCCTACCACTTTGAAGATGTATTTTTTTATTTATTGTAAAACAAACTTGAGCGTGCATAACTATTCACCCCCCCAAGTCAATACTTTGTAGATCCACCTTTTGCAGCAATTACAGCTGCAAGTCTCTTGGAGTATGTCTCTATAAGCTTGGCACATCTAGCCACTGGGATTTTTGCCCATTCCTCAAGGCAAAACTGCTCCAGCTCCTTCAAGTTGGATGGGTTCTGCTGGTGTACAGCAATCTTTTAGTCATATCACAAATTCTCAATTGGATTGAGGTCTGGGCTTTGACTAGGCCATTCCAATATATTTAAATGTTTTCCCTTAAACCACTCAAGTGTTGCTTTAGCAGTATGCTTAGAGTCATTGTCCTGCTGGAAGGTGAACCTCTGTCCCAGTCTCAAATCTCTGGAAGACTGAAACAGGTTTCCCTCAAGAATTTCCTTTTACTGAATTTTAGCGCCATCCATCATTCCTTCAATTCTGACCAGTTTCCAGTCCCTGCCGATGGAAAACATCCCCACAGCATGATGCTGCCACCACCATGCTTCACTGTGGGGATGGTGTTCTTGGGGTGATGAGAGGTATTAGGTTTGTGCCAGACATAGCGTTTTCCTTGATGGACAAAAAGCTAAATTGTAGTCTCATCTGACCAGAGTACCTTCTTCCATATGTTTGGGGAGTCTCCCACATGGCTTTTGGCAAACACCAAACATGTTTGCTTATTTTTTTCTTTAAGCAATGGCTTTTTTCTGGCCACTCTTACGTAAAGCCCAGCTCTGTGGAGTGTACGGCTTAAAGTGGTCCTATGGACAGATACTCCAATCTCCGCTGTGGAGCTTTGCAGCTCCTTCAGGGTTATCTTTGGTATCTTTGTTGCCTCTCTGATTAATGCCCTCCTTGCCTGGTCCATGAGTTTTGGTGGGCGGCCCTCTCTTGGCGGGTTTGTTGTGGTGCCATATTCTTTCCATTTTTTAATAATGGATTTAATGGTGCTCCGTGGGATGTTCAAAGTTTCGGATATTGATTTATAACCCAACCCTGATCTGTACTTCTCCACAACTTTGTCCCTGACCTGTTTGGAGAGCTCCTTGGTCTTCATGGTGCCGGTTGCTTGGTGGTGCCCCTTGCTTAGTGTTGTTGCAGACTCTGGGGCCTTTCAGAACAGATGTATATATACTGAGATCATGTGACACTTAGATTGCACCATATCTTATTTAGGGGCTTCATATCAAAGAGGGTGAATACATATGCACGCACCACTTTCCCATTATTTATTTTTTAGAATTTTTTGAAACAAGTTATTTTTTTTCATTTCACTTCACCAATTTTGACTATTTTGTGTATGTCGATTACATGAAATCCAAATAACAATCCATTTAAATTACAGGTTGTAATGCAACAAAATAGGAAAAACGCCAAGGGGGCTGAATACTTTTGCAAGGCACTGTATCATCACATGACATGGGCATGTACAGTGAGAAGCTGTTTACTGTTTACATTAGCTGGTTAATGTTTAGTGCTTAGGTTTTAGACTTAGGACTTATGTTCTATTTATGTACAGTACAATGCCCGCACCTCCGTACCACAACAGATAAATAAACACCACAACCCATCTATGCTGCAATAATAAGTATGGTGTTTTATCAAAAGCATCATGACTGTTATAGTCCATACACATTATTTGTACATCCAGCATACTTGCTTATAAATATCCTTTGCTATTTTGATGTTGTTGTTTTTTAATATGTGATTTTGTCTGTATTGTGATTGCTGCAAAATGAATTGCCTCTGAGGACATGAAAGACATACATTTGTTATCCCCTAAAGACAATACAGACCCTTAAGGAGTGGCATAGCCATGTTTATAATCTACAGCCCATTCTCCCTTTGGATGTGCCAGTGGCATGAGACACTCTATGAAGATGTACTGGCCTCTGGGTCGCTGTCTTTGCCGCATGCAGGACTTTTGTCCTTGGCAGAGTGGTGTAGCCTAGTTGTAGCAGATAACAACTGATGGTCTGTAAGTCTTCGCTCTGTTAATCCTTGGAATAGACAGCAGCCTGGCCACTCTCATAATGCAGGGTCATGATACATCAAGTCATGACTGGGCAGTATTGCTTCCCAAGCTCTGCTGGAACAACTGGCTAGATGAATCACCCTCCTCTCTCCTCCAGCCTCATCTGTTAAATGAGAGTTTATTGGGCCATGGGCCAAAGTCCTTCACCCCATACTGCCACTGGTCTGCTGCTGGCAACATGTGCATGGGACACAGCTGCATAAAGGCATAGGGTTATACTAACAAATATGCAGGTGGATGTGACAACGGCATCAATTGAATTGCAAAGTGTTGCCATTCAGGAAAATCATTGTGCTGTATCTTGTGGATTGCTTTACAGCTTTACAAATATGGGGATGGACTCAGAATATGTGAATGAATGATATATACTAAGATTTTCTGGGCTAGATCTCTAGATTAAACCTGGATTAAATAATGCCTTTGACATAGTGACCACTAATCTTCCATGGGGCCAGGGCACAGATGGTGGGTAGGAGCGTTGGGCCAATAACCGAAAGGTTGCTGCATCGAGAATCCCCGGGCCGACAATGTAAAATCCTGTCATTCTGCTCCTGAGCAAGGCAGTTAACCCCCAACAACTACTGCACCCCGGCCGCCGATGACGTGGATGTCGATTAAGGCAGACCCCCGCACCTCTCTGATTCATTTTTGTTGAATGCATTCAGTTGTACAACTGACTAGGTGCTCGCTTTCCCTTTCCCACATGTGGTTTAGTTGACAATTCACTGTAGGCTGGCTATGGTTTAGGCCTGTGCATGGTTTTTTTCACTTGCAACCAAGCATCTAACGTTGCACAAAGTATACATCTTGAGCAGAATATTAACACAGCTCTAGTAACGTTAATGGCCATTTGATAAAATAAACGATATCGAATTCCCATAAGGTTGATACTTTAGCGGGAAATTATTGGACTTCAAATGCAGAGGTCCATAAGAATTCAAGCCTCTCTGGTGTGTGTTTATTTGACTGCACGCTGGAGTAATCTGCATCTGTTCAAGGGTACGGGGGGTAGCCAGCTCATTTCAGCACCATAGCGAGGCAGCTTAAACCTTGCGTGGGAGGGAGGGACTACAGCGAAAATCTTTCCTCTCAAGCAGACGAGGATTCTAACATCATGTAGGCTACATTTTCGTTAAAGGCATTTAATCATCGATCTATTATGATTCTTCTATACAAAGTATTCTGACATATGAAGAACATTCGACATAATGAATGCTGAAGAAGTAAGTGCTTTTGTATTATTTATTTCCTGAAATACAGTAGTTTATATTAGCTGAGCACACTAAGCAGATGCACTGTGGGTATAGGAAAGAATATGCTATGTATGCTCCAACTACACATCGCCAAATCTATCACGTTATTTAATTAATCTTCAATATTTCACAGCGATATTCTGAAGAAGCATATTGCAAGGCGTGGAAAGCATTTTATCTACTTCAAACCCATCCCTCTTTCCCACACAAAACAGCCTACTGCAATTATTTCTCTCCATAACAACCTATTGGAAATTGTATGTGCCCTATGATACCGTTATGGACAGTTATCATGACTAGGTGTAGTGAAGAGTGTGTTCTTCCATAATATGATAGACATTATGTTTGAAAAAGAATTAGAGATAATCTGTGGGTTTACGGGGATTGCGCACTAATTGGATAAGGCTAATCTGTCACTTTAATCGCTTTGTATACATGGAGCAAATTATTTAAACCCAAACAAAATGATTAGACTAACTTTGTCAATTTTTTAGGCTAAGTATTTCTGATAACATCATGAGCATACGTGCCCAAAATGGGCTTGAAGCGCCACAAATTACGCACAGGTGGCTGCCGTTTTCCCCATGAAATAATTTGCTAATTTTTAATAATCAGGCCCTATGTGACATCTGATTTGTCAATTATTTCTCATCAGGGATGCTGCGGACTGAGAACGCTGTGGGGAAATAATTGAAGTGAACCAGCGGAAAGAATCGAATGGCTTCTGTAGAGCTGCTTTATATAGATAAGGACGGAAGAGGCAGACAACCCGATCCTCCCTGCGTCCTTGACTGGGATTCCAATCCGGTGCATGTTCGTAAAGCGAGCAGTTCAGCGGGAGGGGCGCTCTCTATCTCAGCTCCGGGCTGCGAAGGACTGTGTAATTCAGCACCAAGGACGGTTCCCCATAACGGAAGTCCGGATTTTAAACACAGTCACCCTGCGGTGGAGAAGGTCAGAGTGTGCTGCTACGAGGAATTAGAGACATCTTTCACCTATGTCGACGAGAATGTGAATTTGCGTCTGGCAAGCCCTGGGAAAAGTGGGGAAAGTATCCACAATTCCGGGTGTAGGCCTAATGACTGTCCCGAGGGGTTGCATGAGTTATCCCTAATGTCAGATGATGATCTCGCATCAGAAAGTTCGGGGGCATCTGTAGATTACGGTTTTATAAGCGCGGTCACTTTCCTAGTCACCGGGATCTCGTTAGTGATTATATCGTATGCAGTCCCTCGCGAGGTCAAAGTGGACCCGGAGAGCGTGTCTGCGAGGGAGATGGAGAGGCTGGAAATCGAAAGTGCCAGGGTAGGGGCACACCTGGATAGGTGCGTGATAGCAGGGCTTTGTCTACTGACGCTGGGCGGGGTAGTGCTTTCCACTCTGCTAATGATATCTATATGGAAGGGAGAGATGTACAGGAGAAAAGCATTTGCATATTCCAAGCACTCAGCGAAACTATATGGCTCCATCAATTTCAAAACGAGATGTAGCCCAAGTCGGTCGTCCCCGCACCTGTCTATGAAGGAAGAGATAGTGGGGCGGCAGGTAGCTTAGTGGTTAAGAGCGTTGTGCCAGTAACCGAAAGGTTGCTGGTTCTAATCCCCGAGCGGACTAGGTGAAAAATCTGTTGATGTGCCCTTGAGTAAGGCACTTAATCCTAATTGCTCATGTAAGTCGCTCTGGATAAGAGCGTCTGCTAAATGACAAATAAAAATAATAGATGAGACCTTGAATTAAAATGATATCCTGTTGACAAAATACTTTGTCTTGTGTTACTAAGCCAGAGCAACACAATACAGCATGATGCAGGAACTCCAGACCCAAAATGTGCAACCTGAACACATCAGTCGGTCTACCTACAGCACATTAGCATAACTGTTAAAACATTCATTTGTTTTAATATCCAAGATGATGAAATATACATTGTCTTATGGTATGATCTCTATATAATTGAATGGACATGCAAGGTATAGGCCTATTTAACCAGGTAAGCAAATTAACAAAATGATACAGAATGAATAAGCAGGACAACATAAATTAAAAAGAAAAAACATCTATGTTTAAGAAAAAAACGTGTTATTGGAAATCGAAAATGCTGGGCCACATTTTTCATAGTGCAATCTCTGAGAGGTTTCATTTATTATTAAGGTGATTCATATTTTATGTGAAAGTGTCCAACAGTCAGTAATATGCTGCATACATGCATTTTAGAGGGAAATGTGTCCGTCCCATGAGTTTAGAAAGTGAGATGTATTAGAAGTTGTAGAGTAGCCTAGTTTACTGCACTATATCAGATCCGATATGACAAAATCTGCTCAGTGGTGCACGTGCTAACATCCAATGACCTTTTTTACTTTCTCAATGCAGGTGAGCATACTTCTCCCTGTGGTTTCTCACTGTATGTGTGTGTGTGTGTGGGGGGGGGGTTGCTATCCTGCCACTGCCACCTTGCCTACGACACCACAGGGTGATGCTCTCTAAGGGTTGGCTCAAGATCACTTAATCACTTCAAAGAACTCACTTACTTCTAATGTACTGTACCTGCAGTATATGCAACATCATACTTGAATGTTCACGCAACATGAGAACTCACTGGATCACGATATAACAATGTAATTAATAGATATCTTTAAGAGAAATAGGGTTTTATTTATAGGCTAGGCCAACCAATGTTTTTATTATAGGCTACTGATGGACATACATCCTACAACACCCAAAACCATATTGTCTTCCTTTGAGTAGTCTCAGATATGCCTTTAAAATGTTACTGGAAGAGGGATCTATTTCTTTTAACAAACCAGAAATGGTGTGTGCAACAAAAACAGAAAATGTTCAATTCAGTTCATAGAACTGTTGGTTGAGAATTCTTTTCTCCATGGTGAAGTGAGACACATCACTGTAATTTGCAATCATCTCTGTATTGTAGGCCTACTACAGTAGCCTATAAGACAAGATACATCAAAGGAAACGTGTTACCTTGAAAATGGTTCCATCATTGCTCCACCTCTGATTTCAATTCTTCAAAGCCTTTATTCACAATCAGAAGTGTTTGCCTCCAGGGAAAAGATGCTCTTTGGTGATCACTAGAAACAGCTAATTCATATTGTCATTTTGTGGGGCAAATTCATGTTGTTGGCTATTAATTATGCTTTCATTCATTTGCCCTCATCATGTGTTTTCCACTCTATTGTTCGATGATGCGTACATGGTAATTGAATAAAATATACACCCCACAAATTACAGCAACATGGTAAGACTGTTGTTACTATAACCAGACCCTGCTGTTTCAAGAACATCCTCTTTTGTGACAGGTGCACAGTTATGGCTAATGTACGGTGGTGCTACAGAAATGTACTGGTAGTGTAACTGTACAGTAGCAGACTGATGGTGAAACATAAAACCCATCAATTTACTGCATTATTTGACACCTGTCTTAAGTACCTTCAACTTCACGCAACCTAGCCTAGTTGGATAAGATGTTATTAAGCAGACGCTCTTAGCCACAGCAATTTTACAGTAGTGAGTGCATACATTTTTATATTTGTTCGTACTTCCCCCTTGGGAACTGAACCCACAACCTTGGCATTGCAAGTGCCGTGCTCTACCAACTGAGCCCCACGGAATGGCAAGTTTGTCTCAGTCTAAATCCCTCCAGTGGGAAAGCACATTCACTTTCCTTGTTCACTCGTCCCTCTTCCCTCCTAGGATGCATCCCAATAATCTCTCCTTTCTTTCGAAGTGTGCACTTCCCTTAATGGATTAGACAGGAAATGACATGTCATAAGAAACTCCCTCTAGCCAATGCCTACACCAATCTAATGCTTTTCAATTTGTGGGGAGTAGTGACAGAGAGCACACTTCAGGAAGAAGGAGAGATTATTGGGACATACTCCTTATTCTCTGGTCACAGAGGAGTAAAAGAAAAACGGGGTGTTTTGGTAGCTAAAAGATAATAAATTGCCAAATCAGAGATCTTTCTGGAAAGTTATATATATATAAAAGAAAAAACATTTCTTTACATCCAAGAATAGTATGTTTGGAGGCAAAGAGATGAAGACGGGAGAGGCCACAAGGATGCAAGGAAAGATAATTGAGAATGCTATCTTAATTTCGATTTGCTCGATTCCTCACATATTTTCTCTTCGCCTCCCTCCCAACCATATTGGAGGAGAAGGTCTAAGGTCCCTCCCCTCGGACTTTCTTCTCCAATACATTTTCAAAAGGTGGCGAGGTGGAGGATGTGAGAGATCCCTTCCTCCTTGTTGACATAGAGATGTTGACCTCCCACCATGCCTCCATCTCTCTGCCATCCAAATGTCTCTAAGGGATTTGATCAGGGATTTGCTCAGTGCGACAGCATTTTACAAGTCAAGCTCAAGTGTATTTCCAGAGGTTTCATGCACAAGCTCTTTATCCGTGAAAGAGCACTTCACAGCTAAGACACACTGATTGATATTTTGTAGGCCCCTGTGTTAGAAGATCTATCCAGGTAAGACAGGATCTAAGACAAGAGAGAGGGGCTGAGTTTCTATTAGCATTAATTTCCCAAGTGTACTACACGCTAACGTGCTGTCATTTATGTTAATTTACCAGTGTTTGTGTGTATGTGTGTGTGTGTGGATGCGTCTGTGTATGTGTGTGGAGGTGTGTATGCATGCATGCATGCATGGGGGTTCATGCGCATGAGTATATGTGTGTGCATGTGTGTGTGTATCTGTATGAGAGTGAGACAGACAGAGCTACTTTCCTCTGCCATACAACTGATTTATTTATATGGCTTTTGTGAGGTGAGCTTGCCCTCCATCTCAGGCGTATGGCAAGAGACTCAGGAAAAGTTTCAATTTCTATTAATTGCTCATGAGGGACATGCTAAAGCCAAACACCCCAGGGATGTGATTTCATTATTGGCCACTCTCACCAGCCTTACTCAGAGGGGTTATTTTTAACAAGAGTGCATAATGCATTTTCTGGAACGCTTACAAGCTGTTATTTCAATTAGTTGGAGTATCTTTTTGTATTGTGAATTTAGTCCAGTAAGCTTCTTGTTCAGAATAAACTACTAAGCTGTGCTGTGTTTTGCATTTAGAATGCGGAACATCGATTTCTATTGTTTAGCCCATGTAGGCTCTCTTGCATATTTTTCATGTTTGCATGAAATTAGTTCTAAAGCTCTTTGGAAATCCAGGTTTATGTTGACATGACCTCTTAAAGCACACCTCATTTTGAATCGTACCCCCTCCTCTCCCTCCTCTGTGCCCTTCTATTTTGGAATACGCAGTGGTTCAGCAATGTATTATACGGTGTATGAGAGACATTGAACAAAGCCCTATTCTTAAGAGCAAAAGGCAACACATGCAGCTCTATGTCAAATCGATTTACACTTCTACGACTTCTGGTTGTCCGTGTTCTGCATCATTGACATTGAGGCGGTCGAGGGTAGCGGCACTCTGTCACTCGCTCCGTAGCCAAATGCACTGAGCTCTGAGCTGCATCATCCCTCAGCTCCACAATCAAGTCTGTCACAGTCATTGCCTGTGTTGTCCTTGGCACTTCCAATCACTTTCTCCTACAGCTGAAACGACCAGTCTGCCTGCCTCCTTCTGCCTACTCTGTGCTGTGGCAGCTAGTCAAACATTTAATGAAGTTATCATTTTGGTCAATCTTAACAATTTAACCAATGTAAGCAAGAAGGAAACGCCATGGTGCACATGTGTATCTATTTCAAATGCTGAACTGCAAATATCTGTAACTGCAAAGTGGGCAAATTGAATATTGGATGAGCAGTAGTGTAATATCGGCTGCTTGCTACGACACTGGCCATAATAGTCGTACCAGTGTGGTGGTTAAAGAGTACCGTAGGAATGAATGTGGATATAAAAGGTCTGCTGGTAAAGGCCTAAATGCAATATTGGTACCATTTGTGTCACTTAACATATGTAGCATATGAGATGAACAGCATTTGGCTCCAGATCAGAAATAATCCCCTTGCTGGCCCTCCTGTATGGCACAAATCAGAGACTAACATCTCTCCTCTTTACTCTTTGATCTCTGTTTGTGTTAAACTGCTTATGCGATTGTGCGTTGTGGACTCTCATATGAGTGTAGCAGCCTCTACGTTGTACCACTTCCCACTGGGGAAAAACTGGTTGAATCAACGTTGTTTCCACATCATTTCAACAAACAATAAAATGTGATGACGTTGAATCAACATGGATAACTGATTGGATTTTCAAAAAGTCATCAACGTAAGGGAATTTCAGATTTTCTTCTACAGCTAGTGTTCTAATCTAGGAATTAAAACGTTAACCTGTACTACATCGCAGTGAAATATATGTATTTGTTTCAAAGTGGATGTTACTGCACCATCAGAGGCATATTCAGAAAGGTATTGCATGTGTTGCTGTTAAATGATTGTTGGTGTCATCTTGCAATGTACCTTATGGCCTTTTTTTCACCCATCTTTTAACATAAATCCAATGACATGGTGACATTTTTTGTTGATTTCACATTGAATTCACGTTAGTTGACAACTCAACCAAATGTAAATCAAAACTAGACGTTGAACTGACTGACGCCTGTGCCCAGTGGGTTGTTACATTTGCCTTTAATTATGGCTAAGAATGATGTCTCCCAAGTTTGGTGTACTAAACTAGTGGAGTGGAAAGCGTAGCTTTTAGTAAACTATCAGCGTGCCAGAAGAACGGTGTCTCATCTTAACTCACAGTGCCTGGAGCAACATCTGAAGAACAATACAACACAAATGAACTAGCATCCTGAGCAATTTGGCATGTCGAAGTTTGTGTGTGTGTCTGTGTGTTTGTGTCTGTGTGTCTGTGTGTCTGTGTGTCTGTGCGAGTGCGCATGCATGCGAGCGAGCACAAGAGAGAGGGAGAGAATTAGTATAACTTAGTTGGTGTTTGTAATTGGAAGCCCTCTCTGAAAGCCCCAACTGAGCTCCATGTTTGCGGTTAGCAGCACCTCGGATGCATTGTTCAAGGCTCTACAATATGGCTCGCTGACGAAGAGGAGACAGAGATCAAATCAGCTTTGTATAGACTGGGAGACGCCTTGCTGCTGTTAGTCAATAGGCCCTGGATGCCTGCATAGAGCCAGGGGTCGGCCGGAGAGCCAGGGCCAGATTGGGAGAAACAGCCAGTCCAGTCCAGGGCTGATTGTTTGCGCTGCATTTCATTTGCTCCCAGTGTTGTGTTTCTGGAGAGAAGTGGACTAATGATGAGAGATGACACACACTGGTCTGGTGGGTGAGTGCCAGTTAGCAGTATGTGACGTGGAGAGAGAGATACCAACAGGCCCAACACTAACACACTATTACCCTTTCTACACTACTGAGCCGAGCAGAGCTGATCTGTACTGTGATGGCCTGGTTACACATCCACTATAGTTGTTGGAATGGTGCTGGAAAGGACAATTTTAAAAGAAAATATCTGAGCCAGCACTGTACAGTCCAGCACGATAGTGTGAAAACTCTATCACTCACTCACTCACTCACTTACTCACTCACTCTCACTCACTCACTCACTCACTCACTCACTCACTCACTCACTCACTCACTCACACTCTAAACACAATAAAAACCTTTGTCTGGACTTGTTTCCCAAGACAGATTACTCACATATAATCTCCCATTTAGTGATGTTTCTCAACTCAACAGATCAAACTATATCACACATACAGTAAAGTACTATCATGCATCATCTTGGCATGATTGTTCCAAATATAACCAGAAGATGGCAGCATTAGACCAAAGAAAACACACAACCATGCTTTCGGAACTTTCTCGAACATGCAAGATGTCTCGAGTTCAAAGCAATAAATTGCAATTGTTTGAATCATTTTGTTCTCTCTCTCACTCAGGATGAGTGTCTGCTTTCATGAGTCACGCTTTCAGTAAAAGGTTTGATCCAACGTGATTCTGAGCGGGTCAAACAGCAACAACAACCAACTCCTCTACAGCAGGGGTGTCAAACTCATTCCATGGAGGGCCTAGTGTCTACAGGTTTTTGTTTTTTCCATTCAATTAAGACCTAGACAACCAGGTGAGGGGAGTTCTTTACTAATTAGTGACCTTAATTCATCATCAAGTACAAGGGAGGAGGGAAAACCTGCAGACACTCGGCCTTCCATGGAATGAGTTTAACACGTGCTCTACAGTATTCCTTCCACAATGGATCCACTCACCCTTGAGTACATGCATAAATGCAATCACACAGACCAGGCTCTCTAGAGTCCTCCTCCTAAATAACAGCCCCCTCCTTGCCTTCCGCCTAGACCCTGGCGTGTTATTGGACAACATCTGGCCCAGGCTCTGTATTGATCTTGGCTGGGGTCAACATGGAGAGGCTCCTGTGAGTTAAGTGCACAGGGCCTTTTTAAAGACCTCTTGATTGTCCCACTGCTGCACATTTACCATCAAGTGGAGCTGAGCTCTCCTCGCCGACCCAGGATCCCTCCAGAGACCAACTCACCAGGAGCTGAATTATTCATCCAGGTCTGGTCAATGCCCCTCAGAGCACCAGCAGTCTGGGCTGATGGCAGACTGTAGAAATGAAAGCACCTCCTTTCCATGGATCTCACTTTCTTCATCTTTCTTTCTTTCTCTCCCTCTCTCACTCTCACTCTCACTCTCTCTCTCTCACTCTCTCTCTGACTCTCAATCTCTCTCTCTCTCTCTCTCTCTCTCTCTCTCTCTCTCTCTCTCTCTCTCTCTCTCTCTCTCTCTCTCTCTCTCTTTCAATTTAAGGGGCTCTATTTTTATTATTTTATATTGTAACTTCCATCAATGTAATTGTCTGCATCACTTCCAATCCCCCATGTGTTTTTTTTTCTCGCAAATATATATGTATATATATATATATATATATATATATATATATATATATATATACATATATATACATATACATATACATATACATACATACACATACACATACACATCACATACACATACACATACACATACACATACATACACATACACATACACATACACATACACACACACATACATACAGTGGGGAAAAAAAGTATTTAGTCAGCCACCAATTGTGCAAGTTCTCCCACTTAAAAAGATGAGAGAGGCCTGTAATTTTCATCATAGGTACACGTCAACTATGACAGACAAAATGAGGGAAAAAAATCCCGAAAATCACATTGTAGGATTTTTTATGAATTTATTTGCAAATTATGGTGGAAAATATGTATTTGGTCAATAACAAAAGTTTCTCAATACTTTGTTATATACCCTTTGTTGGCAATGACACAGGTCAAACGTTTTCTGTAAGTCTTCACAAGGTTTTCACACACTGTTGCTGGAATTTTGGCCCGTTCCTCCATGCAGATCTCCTCTAGAGCAGTGATGTTTTGGGGCTGTCGCTGGGCAACACGGACTTTCAACTCCCTCCAAAGATTTTCTATGGGGTTGAGATCTGGAGACTGGCTAGGCCACTCCAGGACCTTGAAATGCTTCTTACGAAGCCACTCCTTCGTTGCCCGGGCGGTGTGTTTGGGATCATTGTCATGCTGAAAGACCCAGCCACGTTTCATCTTCAATGCCCTTGCTGATGGAAGGAGGTTTTCACTCAAAATCTCACGATACATGGCCCCATTCATTCTTTCCTTTACACGGATCAGTCGTCCTGGTCCCTTTGCAGAAAAACAGCCCCAAAGCATGATGTTTCCACCCCCATGCTTCACAGTAGGTATGGTGTTCTTTGGATGCAACTCAGCATTCTTTGTCCTCCAAACACGGCGAGTTGAGTTTTTACCAAAAAGTTATGTTTTGGTTTCATCTGACCAAATGACATTCTCCCAATCCTCTTCTGGATCATCCAAATGCACTCTAGCAAACTTCAGACGGGCCTGGACATGTACTGGCTTAAGCAGGGTGACACGTCTGGCACTGCAGGATTTGAGTCCCTGGCGGCGTAGTGTGTTACTGATGGTAGGATTTGTTACTTTGGTCCCAGCTCTCTGCAGGTCATTCACTAGGTCCCCCTGTGTGGTTCTGGGATTTTTGCTCACCGTTCTTGTGATCATTTTGACCCCACGGGGTGAGATCTTGCGTGGAGCCTCAGATCGAGGGAGATTATCAGTGGTCTTGTATGTCTTCCATTTCCTAATAATTGCTCCCACAGTTGATTTCTTCAAACCAAGCTGCTTACCTATTGCAGATTCAGTCTTCCCAGCCTGGTGCAGGTCTACAATTTTGTTTCTGGTGTCCTTTGGCAGCTCTTTGGTCTTGGCCATAGTGGAGTTTGGAGTGTGACTGTTTGAGGTTGTGGACCGGTGTCTTTTATACTGATAACAAGTTCAAACAGGTGCCATTAATACAGGTAACGAGTGGAGGACAGAGGAGCCTCTTAAAGAAGAAGTTACAGGTCTGTCAGAGCCAGAAATCTTGCTTGTTTGTAGGTGACCAAATACTTATTTTCCACCATAATTTGCAAATAAATTCATTACAAATCCTACAATGTGATTTTCTGGATTTTTTTTCCTCAATTTATCTGTCATAGTTGACGTGTACCTATGATGAAAATTACAGGCCTCTCTCATCTTTTTAAGTGGGAGAACTTGCACAATTGGTGGCTGACTAAATACTTTTTTCCTCCACTGTACATACATACATACATACATACATACATCCATACACACACACATATCATTTTTTAAATTATATTTCCCTTCATTACTTTCCAACCCCACCACCCCTTCCCCAATTGGAGTAAACGAGTGAACAACAACGCTTAGGCCTCTACTTCCAGCCCATACATATTATATACATTTTATGGACACAGTCAAATTCTACAGTAATTATATTTTGTTTGTTTTTACTCCTGAACTTCTTCTGATCATTTTCATGATGTCCATCTGGTTTGCTTCTATATGCCATATTTTTCTAACTGTGCTCTTTCACAAAAGCTCTCAACCTATAACCTATATACTTATTATGGACACAGTATGCTTTACATTAGTTATCTTGTTGTTATTAGTTGTTGTTATTAGTCCCATCCTTCAGCTCCATTCAACACCTCCCATCTATCTCTTAACACCATCCATATTGGATTTGTATTTGCCATATATTTTTCAACTGTACTGTGATGTTTTACAAAAGTTCTGAACCTTTCTATTCTCATTGTTTCTACAGATCATAAATTGAAAATAAACATTTTTGCTAAAAGTATTATTATATTATTGATCGATTGACTATGACTTTTCAGATCACCCAGTATTGCTATCTGCAGGGTTAGCTCCAGGTAAATATTGCAATCCTTTAGCTATTCCTGGACCTGTGTCCAAAAACAAGCTACAAATGGACAGTACCAAAACAAATGATCTAATGATTCTGTCTCTTCGCAGACAAATCTGCAGAGCTGGGAAGATTGTATTCCCCATATAAATAACATTATATTGGTAGCAAGAATTTTACTATATAATAATTTAAATTGAAAAATTATACGTTTTGAATCCGGCGTCGTTTTGCATATCAATTCATAAACACTATGCCATGGAATCGATACGTCAAAAATATCTTCCCAACTATTTTGCAATCTATATGGGACGGCCGTCAATCCTTTGGTCCTTAAATGAAACTGGTATACTTTTTTATTTATCACAATTTTCTTTAACCAATTATATTCTTTAATGCAAGGCCGACAGACAAGTTCTTTACTTTTTCCCCCTTCCACTTTCCTTTTCCATTTTTGTGGTAATGCTGCAATTATTTGGTTGTAATTTTGGGTAGAGCGGACATTTCCATATGTTTTTGTTAGCTGCATGTGCGACATAACTCCACCAGTCCTACCGATAATATCATTTACGAAGATTATACATATATTTTTTTTTTAATCAATTAGTATATTTGAGTTTAACCACAATATTTGTTGCATTATTTGTTCTGTCGTTTCTGGAGGATTACATTGAAATTGCAACCAACTTTCTATGGCTTGTTTTAGAAATAGTGATATTTGGGGGATTATTTCCATTTCAAATAACTTAAAGTGAGAGGTTGTAATCTGAATAAAGGGAAAAGGGCCATTCTTGAACATTGGGTGAGACAATCTTACTAATTTGCTAGAGAACCAGTTCAGATGTAAGTATAACTTTTGAATGACTGAAGCTTTTAGTGATAGGTCTAATGCTTTAATATTTAATAATTTCTGTCCTCCGAATTCATAGGCCCGTTTAATTTTGTCTGGTTTGCCGTTCCAAATAAAATGGAATCTTTTTTTCTCATATAATTTAAAAAACTGTTCGCTAGGCGTAGGCAAGACCATAAGCAAATAGGTAAACTGGGATAATACTAAAGAGTTAATCAGGGTGATTTTTCCACAAATTGACAGGTATTTACCTTTCCATGGTAGCAAGATCTTATCTATTTTTGCTAACTTTCTATTAAAATGTATTGGAGTGAGATCATTTATTTAATTTGGGATATGTATTCCGAGTATATCCACATCACCATCAGACCATTTTATTGGTAAACTACATGGTAATGTAAAAATTGTATTTTTTAGTGATCCAATACGTAATATAGTACATTTATCATAATTTGGTTGTAATCCAGAGAGGTTAGAAAATGTATCTAGATCCTCTATGAGGCTGTGGAGGGATTCAAGTTGTGGATTGAAAAGAAAACATGAATCATCAGCATACAATGAAACCTATGTTTTTGAGCCCTGGATTTTTAATCCCTTGATATTATTGTTGGATTTGATTTTAATAGCTAACATCTCGATGGCAATAATAAATAGATATGCCGATAATGGACAACCTTGTTTCACTCCTCTTGACAGTTTAACACTTTCTGAGAAATAGCCATTATTTACTATTTTACACCTAGGGTTACTATACATGGTTTTAACCCAATTTATAAGAGATTGTCCAAAATTGAAATGCTCCAGGCATTTATATATAAACCCCAGTCGTACTTTATCAAATGCCTTTTTGAAGTCTGCTATTAAAGGGCTTCATTGGCATGGGAAACATATGTTGACATTGCTAAAGCAAGTGAAATAGATAATAAACAAAAGTGAAATAAACATATTTATTTTTACAGTAAACATTACACTCACAAAAGTTCAAAAATAATAAAGACATTTCAAATGTCATATTATGTGCAAATAGTTAAAGTACAAAAGGGAAAATAAATTAACATAAATATGGGTTGTATTTACAATGGCGTTTGGTCTTCACTGGTTGCCCTTTTCTTGTGGTAACAGGTCACAAATCTTGCTGCTGTGATGGCACACTGTGGTATTTCACCCAATAGAAATGGGAGTTTATCAAAATTGGGTTTGTTTTCGAATTCTTTGTGGGTCTTAGTAATCTGAGGGAAATATGTCTCTAATACGGTGCAGCTCAATTTCCACCTAATCTCTCTCTCTCCCTAACAGTTTTTTCTTATCTTTCTGCTGTGGCATGGAGTGTTTTTGCACTGATATAGATAAGACCGGTGATCTAATGTCTTTAACGTAATAAAACCTCCACCTCCACCCTGCCCCCCTCTGAGGTCTACTGGAGGAAAGAGCCTCTTTGCGGGAAACAGTAGCATACAATCGTATCTGCTCCCATCTCAGGTTTCCTGATGTGTACTCATCACTCTAACCTTCAGCCAGCTCTCCGGCCCGCACTTCACAACAACACAGATAGAGATGGAGGGAGAGGGGGAGGGAGGGAGAGAGAGAGAGAGATGACGTGAGGAGTGGAAAGGGATATGTAAAAGCATATGCTCTAGATAAAAGAACGCCATCGACACAATAAAACAGTCGAGAGGTCTTTGTGAAGATGTCTTTGTCCTGACATCATGGATAAACTACTGGCTAGAGATGGGCTTCACCCTGATCTATCCACCCTAATTTATACTGTATTCTCTCCCTTCCACCCGAACAATAAAAAATCATCTGGGCCTGGTGGATACCAGCTGGAGCTGCTCTTCCAGACTTTTTCCCTGCCAAAGTTTAATGAGTAGAGTGTTGGTGTGTACTGTGACTACAGTGGCTTGCGAAAGTATTCACCCCCCTTGGCATTTTTCCTATTTTGTTGGCTTACAACCTGGAATTAAAATTGATTTTTGGGGGGTTTGTATAATTTGATTTACACAACATGCCTACCACTTTGAAGATGTAAAATATTAGTGTGAAACAAACAAGAAATAAGAAAAAAAATACAGAAAACTTGAGCATGCCCCCCTAAAGTCAAAATTTTGTAGATCCACCTTTTGCAGCAATTACAGCTGCAAGTCACAGCTGCAAGTCTCTTGGGGTAAGTCTCTATAAGCTTGGCACATCTAGCCACTGGGATTTTTGCCCATTCCTCAAGCCAAAACTGCTCCAGCTCCTTCAAGTTGGATGGGTTCCGCTGGTGTACAGCAATCTTTAAGTCATACCACAGATTCTCAATTGGATTGAGGTCTGGGCTTTGACTAGGCCATTCCAAGACATTTAAATGTTTCCCCTTAAACCACTTGAGTGTTGCTTTCGCAGTATGCTTAGGGTCATTGTCCTGTTGGAAGGTGAACCTCCGTCCCAGTCTCAAATCTCTGGAAGACTGAAACAGGCATCCCTCAAGAATTTCCCTGTATTTAGCACCATCCATCATTCCTTCAATTCTGACCAGTTTCCCAGTCCCTGCTGATGAAAAACATCAACACAGCATGATGCTGCCACCACCATGATTCACTGTGGGGATGGTGTTCTCGGGGTGATGAGAGGTGTTAGGTTTGTGCCAGACATAGCGTTTTCCTTGATGGCCAAAAAACTCAATTTTAGCTCATCTGATAAGAGTACCCCTTTTGGCAAACACCAAACGTGTTTGTTTATTTTCTTCTTTAAGCAATGGCTTTTTTTCTGGCCACTCTTCCGTAAAGCCCAGCTCTGTGGAGTGTATGGCTTAAAGTGGTCCTATAGACAGATACTCCAATCTCTGCTGTGGACCTTCAGCGTTATATTTGGTCTCTTTGTTGCCTCTCTGATTAATGCCCTCCTTACCTGGTCCGTGAGTTTTGGTGGGCGGCCCTCTCTTGGCAGGTTTGTTGTGGTGCCATATTCTTTCAATTTTTTAATAATTTAGATTTAATGGTGGTCCGTGGGATGTTCAGAGTTTCTGATATTTTTTTATAACCCAACCCTGATCTGTACTTCTTCACAACTTTGTCCCTGACCTGTTTGGAGAGCTCCTTGGTCTTCATGGTGCCGCTTGCTTGGTGGTGCCCCTTGCTTAGTGTTGTTGCAGACTCTGGGGCCTTTCAGAACAGGTGTATATATACTGAGATCATGTGACAGATCATGTGACACTTAGATTGCACACAGGTGGACTTTATTTAACTAATTATGTGACTTCTGAAGGTAATTGGTTGCACCAGATCTTATTTAGGGGCTTCATAGCAAAGGGGGTGAATACATATGCATGCACCATTTTTCCGTTATTTATTTTGTATAATTTTTTGAAACAAGTTATTTTTTTTATTTCACTTCACCAATTTGGACTATTTTGTGTATGTCCATTACATGAAATCCCAAAAAAAATCAATTTCAATGACAGGTTGTAATGCAACAATATAGGAAAAACGCCAAGGGGGATGAATACTTTTGCAAGGCACTGTAGATCCTCTATGAGGCTGTGGAGGGATCCAAATTGTGGATTTAAAGAAAACATGAATAATCAGCGTACAATGACACCTTTGTTTTTAAGCCCAGGATTTCTAGCCCCTTGATATTATTGTTGGATTTGACTATAGTAGCTAATATTTTGATGGACATAATAAATAGATAAGCCGATATTTGACAACCTTGTTTTACTCCTCTTGACAGTTTAATACTGTCTGAGAAGTAGCCATTATTTACTATTTTACAGCTAGGGTTACTACAGTGCATTCAAAAAGTATTCAGACCCTTTCCCTGTTTCCACATTTTGTTACGTTACAGCCTTTTCCTCATCAATCTACACACAATACCCCATAATGACAAAGCAAAAACACGTTTTAGAAATCTTTGCAAATGTATTAAAAAACAGAATTACCTATTTTACATAGGTATTCAGACCCTTTGCTATGAGACTCGAAATTGAGCTCAGGTGCATCCTGTTTTCATTGATCATCCTTGATATGTTTCTGCAACTTGATTGGAGTCCATCTGTGGTAAATTCAATTGATTGGACATGATTTAGAAAGGCACACACCTGTCTATATAAGGTCCCACAGTTGACAGTGCATGTCAGAGCAAAAACCAAGCCATGAGGTTGAAGGAATTGTCCATAGAGCTCTGAGATAGGATTGTGTCAAGGCACAGATCTGGGGAAGGGTACCAAAAAGATTCTGCAGCATTGAAGGTCCCCAAGAACACAGTGGCAATGTATCGTCCATGTAAAAAACCTGTCTGATTAGAATGAATAATATTCGACAATACCTTTTTAATTCTATGCGCTATGCATTTTGCTGGAATTCTTGCATCACAACACTGAAGTTTAAGGGTCCTCAAATCTTTTTAATGGAATGGATCTTTATATTTACCACTTGGGTCCTGTTTCAGTAATAATGAAACCAGACTTTCTTGTTGAGTATCTGATAATCTACAATTTGTATAGGAGTGGATAAAATGTATGGTCCTATAAGTACATCAAAAAATGTTTGGTATACCTCCACTGGTATGCCATCCAGCCCTGGAGTTTTCCCAGTCTTAAAGTCTTTAAATGCATCAAGAAGTTCCTTCTCTGTAATTTGGCCTTCACATGAGTCTTTCTGTACAGCTGTTAATTTTACATTATTAATAGAAAAAAAATCCTTACAATTAATTTTGGTTAGTGGAGATGGAGGAGACTGAAACAAAAAAATATGCTTAAAGTACTTTGCTTCCTCTTTCAAAATATTGTTTGTTGAATCATGGGTGACTCCGTCATTTGTAACAAGTTTCAGTCAATTATTTCTGGTAGCATTTCTATGTCGAAGTAAAAAATTTTTTTCCCTATATTCCATCCTGTTTGCTTTATTTTTATAATATATTACACTTGATCTTTCTTGAATAAGTTCCTCCATTTATTTTTGTATTTCCTCTAACTTATGCTGTGCCTCTATGGTACAGTTTTTATTGCTGTCTATCTGTACTGTTAGTCCCTCTATTTCCTTTGTTAATATGAACTATTTTGTCCTAAATTACTTTTGTTTTAAAGATGAGTATTGAATTGCATGGCCTCTAAAGACACATTTAAAAGTGTCCCATACAATAAGGGGATCTGCTGATATGTCGGAAAAAGTCCGTTATAAATTATTCTGTCCTGGTTAAAAACAAGTTGTCATCCAGTAGGCTTTGATAAAATTTCCAATGTCCTCGCCCACGTGGAAATTCTGTTAGAGTAATGTATATTTGAATGATTTGATGGTCCGACCACATTCTGTCCCCTATCAACACTAGCTTGATTGAGCCTCCGCCATGTATATCTCACTAGGTCAGGATATTTAAGCCTCCATATATCCACTAGTTCCAATATATCCATGATTTCCGTGATTTCCTTAAGTACATGAGTGTGATAGTTTGTAGTGTGATTTCCTTAACGGTCCATTGAGGTATTTAAAGCCATACGATCTCCCACCATAATAATAGAGTCTTGTATTGCTTGTGGGCTTGATAAATTATTATATACTGTATATTTTCAAAGAAGCGTTGATCATCATTATTCGGACCGTATAGATTAATCAGCCAAATCTGTTTGTGGTCCAATAACATATTTAATAGAATCCATCTACCTTGTGGATCTGTTTGGACAATTTGCACATTTCCGATCAAAATTATTGTTTTTTAATATCATCACCCCTTTTGAGTTCTGAGAACATTTTACTATGGTTCCCTGAAAGATTTCCTGGGAGGTTTTATTAACATTTTGAAAATGGAAAGTATACTGTAGGTTATTTGAAAGTAATTAAATAACGTTCTGAGAACATTCTCTAAATGTTGTGAATGTTTTCAACAAAATGTAAAGGTTATTTGGAGGTTTTTGAATAACTTCCTAAAGACTGTCACTGAATGTTTCAATAATACTTTTAATAACACTGCTAGCTTAGTTTGGGTTAACTGTTTTGAACTCCAAGCACAGATATGTCAGATGGAAATTCATTTACTTATGCATAAAAAATGCAAACACATTTCTTTTTTATTGTGGCACGGCATCAGTGAGATTCCAACTTATGATCTTCTGTTCTCTATCCATGGAATTAATCCACTGCGCCACCAGGATGCAGCTAGCTCATACAAAGCTGTTTATTTTAGTCTATTCAAACAGACCCCATTTCAAAGGAAACAAACACTGATTAAGATCAAGTGTGGCCAACACACCTAAACACACTTAACAAGATAGAGGTTAAAGTTCGTTTTAATGAAGCTGAGAACAGAACGCGTATGTTTTTAAATAACATTCGCAGAATGTACTTTGAACGTTACTAATGTTTTCTTGTAGTTTATATGGAAAGTTTTCTTAATGTTCTGAGAACATGACTTTAAATAGAACCATGAGGAAACCTGTAGAAAACGTTATGCTGAAGTACTGAAATTCCCACAGAAGAACTCGCCAGCAGCATACCACCCAGCGGCATACCACCCAGCATCCCACTGCTGGCTTACCTCTGAAGCTAAGCAGAGGGGGTCCTGGTCTGTCCCTGGATGGGAGACCAGATACTGCTGGAAGTGGTGTTGGAGGGCCAGTAGGAGGCACACTTTCCTCTGGTCTAAAAAATATATCTCAATACCCCAGGGCAGTGATTGGGGACATTGCCCTGTGTAGGGTGTTGTCTTTTCAATGGGATGTTAAAATGCTGACTCTCTGTGGTCAATAAAGATCCTATGGGACTTGTCGTAAGAGTAGGGGTGTTAACCCCTGTGTCCTGGCTAAATTCCCAATCTGACCATCATGGCCACTGAATCATCCACAGCTTCCAAATGGCTCATTCTATTCCCCAGGTTGTTGCTGTAAATTAGAATGTGTTCTCAGTCAATTTACCAGGTAAAATAAAAAAACTTTCCCTGAATGTATTGAGAACACAACTTTAAATAGAACCATGAGGAAACCTTCAGATTTTTTTTATACTGAAATTCCCACAGAAGAATGTTGTTTCTGAACTATTTGAGAACATTCCCAATGTCAAACCAGTTGGAGAACTTTCCTAGAACATTATTGAAATTAAATGTAACCATGTTTTAACTTTTATGAAAAGTTCTGTTAAAGTAATGAAATACCAAGAAATAAACATTTTTTTTTGTCAAGTTCCTTAAACGTGCTGAGAATGTTCCTAAGCCAAGCAACTATGCTGCACCGTTCCCAGAAAGTTGTGGGAAGGTTTATGCAAAATGACCATAGGACAACCACTCTCTCACCAAGCTCTATGAAACATATGGTTCTCAGAACGTTATGTGCTAGCTGGGAGGTCACTGCAAGTAAGAGAAAGACACTGAACATCTGTGATGTCATGATGTTGGAGGGAAAAAGAGAGTCAGAGGAGATCTAAGAGAGATAGGTAGGAAGAGGGTGAGCTTGAGTCGTTTAAAAATGGAAGAAAAAGGGAGATGGTTTGTTAAAAGAAGAATGGTAGAAAGTGTAAGCGGAGTGAGTTGAAGACAGGAGGAGAAATGGAAGTGAATGAGGGCTCAGTATCGGAGGTGGAAGGTGTGGTGAAGTTCTCGGAGCCCGAGGCTTGCAGTGAGGGTCAGGATAAAGATGAGTCTTTGACAGTAGGAGTGTAAGTAAGAAGTTTTTGGAAAAAGTGTACCCTTGTCTTTTGGCTGATCCATTTGTGGTTTCAGGGTGGGTGAAAACAGAGTTGGGTGCTGTAGAATCGGTGAAGGTAACCAGAAGTGGTCTGGTGATAATTGTTTGTGTTTCTGCTGGTCAGAGGGAGCAGGCGCTCCATGTTAAACGAATGGGGACAAGAGATGTGAATTGTTTTGCTCTCAAGAAAAGGGCGCCATTAAAAGGAGTGATTACTGGGGTAGCGGTGTATAGGAGGGAGGTTCCTAGGTGTGAGAAGTGTGCAGAAGGGCATGAGACAAAGGAATGTGTAGCATTGGGGAAAGTAGTGATATGTGTTAATTGTAAGTGTGCCCATGGGGCTGGGGATCAGAAATGTCCCGTGCGAGAGAGGCAGGTTAAGGTTTCCAGGGTTAGAGTAGTGCAGGAGTTGTAATATGCTGAGGCAGTGAAGAAAGTAGAGGAAGATGGGTCAAGGGGGAGGGATCCTGAGAGGAGTGGTGAGAGTAGTAGATCTGTACCAGTACAGAGGAATAGGCCAACAAGTGATACATGTTTCAGTAAGATTGGATGATTTTTAGCATTTATATCAATGGTTATCAACTGTACTGCAGGGATGGAACGTAAGTCGCAGAAAATTGAGGTTGTGGTGGCAGCTGCAGAGAGTTATTTAGGTGTGCGAGACTTGACGTCAAAAGAGTTACAGGGTGTGTTAAGTGGTGGTGTCCCATCCTTTCAGGCTGTTGGCCTGAAGTAGGACTAAATAGATTGTAGTGGAGTAGGGTGGTGTTTTTTATAAATTTTCTGATAAAACGTTTAATTTTAGTTTTTATTTAGTGAGTGTAGTGTTAGATGGTAGGGTATTTGTTTAGTTACTTTTTCAAGCAAAGTATAAGAGGGTTATACTCCAGTGTAGTAGGTGGCGGTAATGCAACATTTATTGGATGCCAACCGCCGTAAACCTCATCGAAGAAGAAGATGTCACGATGTCCAAGCAAGACTTTCAGATATATCTGAAAAGTCAAATTTGAGTAGGATTTTACAGATTGTAGAGGTTACCATAGATCAGGGGTGTCCACCGAGTTATATTATAATATGCCATTTAGCAGACGCTTTTATCCAAAGCGACTTACAGTCATGTGTGCATACATTTTTTTCTTTCTTTTTTTTCGTATGGGTGGTCCCGGGGATCGAACCCACTACCCTGGCGTTACAAGCGCCATGCTCTACCAATTGAGCTACAGAGGACCACAGAGTTGGGCCTCTCTTCCTCTTCCTCTCTGTTTAGAGTTTCTCTTTTCATTTATCCATTGAGCTGTCCGTTGATGATGTTTAAGAAGTTATTTGTTGCATCTTTAGTCTACACAGTGGCTAGATTCGCAGGATGCTCTTAAAGGGGTAAACACAAATTAACCATCATGATTAAGGAACTATAAAAACGATGACAATATTTCGAATAAACCCTATTTAATAAATAAAAAAAAGCTTTAAATAAATACATTAATAGGGACATTTTAGCCTAAACCGTGGCACACCTTGATGGGATATAAAATTCTGCGGCACACCTTAAATGGCCCTATATATGTACTTTTTTATTTATTAAATATGTTGATTCCATCAGTTTTTACCCAGTGGGGAGTCACTCCTCTTGTCTCTGTCCCCTCCCTCCATCCTCCCGCCACCTCTCTCCTACCCAGCGCTGGACTATTCAACCAGGTCTGGTCAATGCCCCTCAGAGCACCAGCAGTCTGGGCTGATGGCAGACTGTAGAAACGAAAGCACCTCCTTTCCATGGATCTCACTTTCTTCATCTCTTTCTTTCTCTCCCTCTCTCACTCTCTCTCTCTCTCTCTCTCTCTCTCTCTCTCTCTCTCTCTCTCTCTCTCTCTCTCTCTCTCTCTCTCTCTCTCTCTCTCTCTCTCTCTCTCTCTCTCTCTCTCTCTCTCTCTCCAGTGCCCAAGGTTAGAGTGGCGCGAGGGAGGCATTCGGTGGGAGGGGGGAGTGATGTAATGGGGTGTGTAAATAAATCTGTGTCCTGCAGGACGTCCTCCTGCCAAGGTTTGTCTGGGGGGGCTAGGGGAGGGAAAGATGACGTGATCCCCTTTATCCCAGCCAATAAAAGAGAGTGGCCAGTGAGATCCGGAGCCGTACGTGCATTCAAATTCAATAAGGTAGTGCTTTAATGTTTTCTTTTAATCTATCAAATTGCATTATACACCCAGAGCTGCCTCCCGCAGCGAGGCTCCCTGGCAGGAAAGCAGCAGGGGAGAGTCTGAGTGTGCCGGGCAGAGGAGACCAACCGGACGCTCCGAGGGGGGACATTTACAAAAAAATTGTGTGACTCTGACATGTTGAACGTATGTCATTTCCATACAGACGGGCATCTACGTCATCCTGATGATGAATGCTAAGTAAACTCCAGAGGATCAGTGCAAAGCGCATGTACGCACGCACACAAACACACATACCCTCTCCTGTAGCTGCTCGTGGCTCTTATGGTTAGCCATGCACAGTGTACAGTGATGGGGAGGAGAAGGGGAGGGAAGGGGGCTTAGAGCTGGTCTAACGTTTACATTACATTTACGTCATTTAGCAGACGCTCTTATCCAGAGCGACATACAAATTGGTGCATTCACCTTATAGCCAGTGGGATAACCACTTTACAATGTTATTTTTTATTTATTATTATTATTATGTTTTTTGGGGGGTGGGGGGGGTAGAAGGATTACTTTATCCTATCCCAGGTATTCCTTAAAGAGGTGGGGTTTCAAATGTCTCCGGAAGGTGGTGAGTGACT